>NC_053023.1:469466726-469604231 GCF_003073215.2 Triticum urartu
ACCACAATGGAATATGGCTCCGCAGTGACTTCAACCGTCTAGGGTGCTCAAACACCCAAGAGTAACAAGATCCGCAAGGGATTAGTGGGGGAATCAAATTTCTCTTGGTGGAAGTGTAGATCAGAGCCTTCTCAGCCAATCCCTAGAAAATCAACAAGTTTGATTGGCTAGGGAGAGAGATCGGGCAAAAATGGAGCTTTGAGCAACAATGGAGCTTGGGGAGGGAAGAGGTGGTCTTCTTGGGGAAGAAGACCCCCCCCTTTATACAGTGGGGGGGAAGATCCAACCATTACCCACTCGTTCAACCCGCGACACGCGGTACTACCGCACAAGCCCGCGGTACTACAGCAAGGAGTTGCGGTACTACAGCAAGGAGTTGCGGTACTACCGCTCGACGGTGTGGTACTACCGATGGAGCGGCAGTGACCAGACGAGGCCCCTGTTGCGTATAGCAACGAGCGATGGAACCACCGAAGCGGTACTGCCGCGCTCCCTTGCGGTACTACCGCAAGGTAGGGCTCAACTGGGCTGAGAAGGCACAGACTAAATAAATTACGTCCATGGCTACTTCCGCTAAGTTTAGGACTGTGCAAAAGTCCAGCACGGTACTACCGCGTGGGGGCGGAAGTAAAAAATTACTTTCGCGCCTACTTCCGCATGCGCCAGTGTCAGGGCCGGAGCTAGCGGTACTAGCGCTCACCAGGAGAGGTACTACTGCTAGACCCTGCGGTACTACCATGCCCTCAAGCGGTACTACCGTAAGGCCCTGCGGTACTACTGCTCCCTTGAGCAGTACTACCGCATGCCACAGACACTAAGCATTTGGAAGCCTTCATTTCGCAGTCAAGGGTAAACGACCGGTGCTCCAATGAAGCGAAGGAAAGGTGGTGCAGAGGAACAGATGTGTACGTGTTGATTCCACCCTAACCTTTCCGAAGCGGGCCCCCTCTTAATAGTACGGCTTTCCTATGACTCCACCGAAAAGAAACGTAGAAAACAGTCATCTTCGATAGGCTCTGAGGGGCACCGAATCGTCTTGTGCCTAGACATGAGATATCTGAAATGCTCAGTGCACACGATTAGTCTGTAAATGCATTGTTGTCAATCACCAAAACCACATAGGGAGAAATATGCCCTTACAACGCTTTTCATAAAAAAGACTCTAGACTTTTTTACAGCGCCATGCCACATAGTCATCTAAGTCCATGGTCGGACGAGGACAAATCCACATTGACTGGATTGATAGGAGATGCTAAGAGAACCCTAAACTATGGTAGAGATTTCTCCTTATCACATGTGCATCATGAGCAGAACAAAGTCAATCACGCTCTAGCCCAGATGGGTAGATCCTTGCCTCATATGGTTGTTTGGCTACTGGGGTGATGAGATTGGACCTTTTTCCAATCTGACTGTGTGAACACTCCTTAAGGAATGACGCTTTTTAATTCACAAAAAGTCCTTGCTTGGACTTTAATTTATCTTGTAGATCTCATTGACATTGAAGGAACTAAAATGTTAATGTATAAGATTGGAGTTCCCTCACTAACATTATGGCCTACATGTGGAGCATTTGGAAGGCTAGTAATGATGCTTGGTTTGGCAGGAAAAATTCCACTCCTACACAGGTATTTCAATCTATCTAAGCTATTATAAAAAATTGAGCAAGCCCTGGACATAGAAGGAACAAAATCCAATGCCATAAAAGAGCGACAAAACAGGAACTAAGGGCCAAATTCATAGTAGGAAAGTGATACATCGGCAATACACAATACATGATTAGGCTATAAAGTCTTTACAGATGCAGCATGGAAGTCGAAAGCTCAAGCACTACAGGAATTGGGATATACATTCAGATAGAGTGAGAACAATAACGAAGCAACATCAGCATCTCAGCGGCATGTATGCAAGCCAGTTAACCTCTACAAGGAGAAGCACTAGCACTTCATATGGCTGCCAGGATAGCCCCAACAACCCCAACAGGGGAGATTACTTTCATGACGGATAATGAGAATCTCGCTCGGGTAGCTTCTTCTAGAGACCTTCTAAATAAACCTGGGCAATGAGAGATCAGAAACCATTTAGCAGCCTTTTTCTATGCCACAAGTCATACTCAAGTCAAGATAATGCATATTCCCAGGGAACAAAACCACAGGGCACATGACTGTGCAACTCAAGTCTATCTTTCTCAATTTACAGATAATCCTACAGCGTCTTGATGTAGCATTGCTGACTCAGGTTATCAATGTCCTATGCTTTGAAGCTAGGTAATCTATCAATGAGGCATTGTAACATTACCAATGTAACATGTGCTTGAGAATCAATTGAAAGGCGTTTATGGCGCCTCCACTTTGTCTAAAAAAGATTGGTGTTCCACGCTAGCCTTCCTGGGTCCATGAGTTGATGTATAAGAAGCAAGGAGTTGACGAACCACTTGGCATGAATGGTGAGCTATGAAAAACAATGGAGCAGGGACCTAGATATTCCATTCCACTTTCATCTACTTTCAACCAAATAAAGTCATACCTAGGACCAGATATAATGTTTGTGAAGCATATAAGACTAAATTAGAGGGATTTGCACATTTGGAGTATAAGACCTCTTCCTCGTAGAGAACAAGAGGCTGGTCTGCGCCGCCACTGATGGCCTTTAAGCCTAGAGATGCAAAGGACCTCGGACCTGTCGATGGAAGGGACCCCACTCTTATTATTATTTGATTCAACGTATTGGTTGGGCATATGTGGCGGCGGTGATGTCCCTCGGTAGGAATAAATAATAATGTCTCCCATCTTCAATCCCCGTCTCGACGGTGTGTCTAGCATCGTCGAAGGGTGTGTGGAGGTGCATCTCTATCGGATCACGTGGGATTCGATCGGTGCTAGTCTTTGGTGGATATGTTTGGATCAAGTTTTTGTTCATGTGTTTATAGGTTGATCCTTTCGGTCTACAACTCTCTCCATCGATGATGGCTGTTATCCCGATGCACTGGTTCTGTGGGGTCTTAGCATGATGATTTTTTGGTTGTCTACTACAACAACGCTTGCCCGGGTTTCGTGAGGGAGGGGTGATGACGACGGCGTGCCTTCAGCTCGCTCCAATACTTATAGCGTCACCATGTGGTACATGGATCTGGTTGTAATTTTTGTTACCTCTTATGTTCTGTGTACTGCCATGATGGATTATAGATTGCAAGTTTCTCCAAAAAAGTACCCGTAGGGAACAAGAACAAGGCAACCTCCAGGTGATTACTCCCAAATACGACAATTTATATTTTCTAATTATGAAACTTCGTAGTGTTCTGAATGAGAAAAGTTCACTACAGGTCCTATTACCTGCGCTGGCGCCAGCTTTAGTCCCTGTGGTTACAAATACCCAAAATACAGTCACCAAACTTGCTCTAGGGGTCATCTATGGTCCATTATACGGTTTTGTGTATGTATGTGCTGAGTTGGCTCTAGTCAAACGATGACAAGTGTGCATTGACTGCCACATGTGCCCAGCTCGCTCGAATATGCATGCACGCAGGGTTTTTATTTTGCAAAACTGCCAGTTATTAAAATATCTCCTCCCCACCTGGTCGAATCGAGCCACCTGGTCGGTCCAACCGAGCCACTCCCCTGCTTCTCCCTTCCCCCCTGCTTGTTGCTTCTCCCCTGGTTCATCGTCACTGCCGAGGTGGTTCGTCGTCTCCGGCATGGGCGAGCGTCGCGACGGCACCATGAGCTCGTCGTCGGACGCTGCGCCGCCGCCATCCGTGCCATTTGGGAGGGCCCTACGTGACGTCCCTCTCACACCAACGCGTCATGACATCCATGCCTCGCCGCCCCTCTATGGTACGTCACCGTCACCGGCAGGTTCTGTACTCGATTTGTCCATGAAAGCTCCGGGGAAGAGCTTGCATTCGAGTCAATTGCGCACAGGTGCTAGGGTTTGGGCTATTTCTCTCCCCTTTTGCCACGGATGGTGTAGGGTTTAGGGTTTTAGCAGCGGACGTTTAGCACGGCCACAAATCAAAGCTAGGGTTTCTGATGGGCTATGGATCTTGTATTTAGAGATGGTCTAGGGTTTGCATAGCAAAATTAGAGTTTGATTTTGGATATGTTAGGGGAAGGCCATGCTCGCTTCTCCCCTGTTTCTTTGCTTTATATGTCCTGGTTGTTGATCATGAGATGAGATGATCGTTTTGCACATGAGATGATTGTTTTGCCCATGAAAGATCATATATTTGGTCAGTGGAGGCCATGAATCTGTGCTTTCTTTCTGCAACATGTATGAAATTTGCTCTGTAAGATAACTGAATTTTTATGTGTTAACCTGTCTGAATATTCAAATGTCTGAACTTGATTTAGTACAATAACTGAACATTGACACTGAGCATTGCCACTTTGCTTGTTTTGGTCCAATTACATTACTTTACTGCTTGCTCAGTACCATTGATTAGGTCCTGCTTAATCAGTTAACTGAGCTACTGGTGGTTTGATACAATAACTGAACTTTTGGAGTTAACTGAATATTTTCAGCTTGACTGAACCTTCATAAATGTCTCTGTTTATCTTGTCTGAACATTGCAACTTTGAATGTTTTGCAGGACCCCTAAGCAACCACTTCTTTGTTGAGGTCATACATGGTGGCTATTTCCTTTGTACAAGAAAGCATAGAGATTACCACAAAGGCCACTCCATTTGGTATGACTACTGTGACATAGATAACTGGACACCTACTGTTGTTACTAGTCTGGTTGAGGAAATTGGGTATGAGTTTGAGGGCAGGATCAGGGCTTATTGGTGTGTTCCTGGGTTGACAGTGTACAAGAATGGATTAAGAGAGATTAAGATGGGAGACAACACTATGACAGAGAACATGAAGGATTGTGCTATGAATGGGAATCATTTTCAGCAGAAATTTCTTGATCATGATGAGAGCTGAGATCATATATTTCACATGTTCCTGTTCATTTTGATGATGAGGATCCTCCATTTGCCAAATTCAGTGGAAGTAGGCCAAAGAAAGAGCAAGTGCATGATCAAGATGAACAAGAAGAGCACCATGTTGAGCAAATTGTGGTGGCACAGGAGCAGACTGAGCAAGATCGAGACCATGAGGCTGAGCAAGGTCTAGTTGAAGATGCACTATCAGAAAGTGAGGAAGAGTCAGAAGAAGAGGATTACATGCGAGGACCACCTCAACCAGGAGACATGCATACATTTCAGTTTGAGTTCAGGGGAAGAAGAAAAGGCTATAGGGTTTTAAACATGGATGCAGCATACACAGTTGGTTGTTCAGTAATGCAGGATTCAGATGAAGATGAAGATTTCATTCCACAGATTGTTGATTCATACATTGATCTGCAAGATGATGATGACTTGTTTGACAAGAATGTTGATTGTGAGAAAGGCAAAGGTAAAGCAGTCCAAGAAGAAGCTGATGATCCTACTGAAGATGTGGACATGTGCTTGCCTTCATCTGATGAAGATAAGGTTAAGCTGAATTTTAAAAGTTTCAGGGAAGAGGACCTGTCTAAACTAGAGTTCCAAGTGTGTCACGCATTTGCTAGTGTTGAGTTACTGAGGAGGGCTATCAAGGAGTAAAGCTGTCATGAAAGGGTTGGCATGAAATGATAAGAAAAGTGTTAAAGGCATTTGTGAAGATGGGTGTCCATGGTCTTTGTTTGCATCATTTGATGGGAGAATCAACTGGTTCATGATCAAGAAGTATAACCCAAATCATACCTGCATAAAGAAATGCAGTGTCAAGTCATTCACTACTCCCTTCATGGCAGGAAAGTATCTTGATTCATTCAAAGCAAATGAAAACATGAACATGAAGAATTTTGCAAGGGTTGTTCAGAAGGACTGGAACACGACAACAGCAAGGAGCAAACTTAGAAGGGCTGGGAGACTAGTGAAGAAAGTCATTGAAGGAGATGAGTTAGAGCAGTATAACAGTATGTGGGATTATGCAGTGCTACCTCTTGAGCTTGCGTTGGTTTTCCCCGAAGAGGAAAGGATGATGCAGCAGAGTAGCGTAAGTATTTCCCTCAGTTTTTGATAACCAAGGTATCAATCCAGTAGGAGGCCACGCGCAAGTCCCTCGTACCTACACAACACAAAGAGCTCAACGCAACCAACGCGATTAGGGGTTGTCAATCCCTTCACGGTCACTTGCGGAAGTGAGATCCAATAGATAATATTTTTGGTATTTTTGATATAAAGATGCAAAGTGAAAAGTAAAAGGCAAAGTAAAAACAAAACAAGATTAAAGTGATGGAGATATATATGATGAGAATAGACCCGGGGGCCATAGGTTTCACTAGTGGCTTCTCTCAAGAGCATAAGCTTTCTATGGTGGGTGAACAAATTACTGTTGAGCAATTGACAGAATTGAGCATAGTTATGAGAATATCTAGGCATGATCATGTATATAGGCATCACATCTGTGACAAGTAGATCGAAACGGTTCTGCATCTACTACTATTACTCCACTCATCGACCGCTATCCAGCATGCATCTAGAGTATTAAGTTAAAAACAGAGTAACGCTTTAAGCAAGATGACATGATGTAGAGAGATAAATTCATGCAATATGAAATAAACCCCATCTTGTTATCCTCGATGGCAACGATACAATACGTGTCTTGCTGCCCCTTCTGTCACTGGGAAAGAACACCGCAAGATCGAGCCCAAAGCTAAACACTTCTCCCATGGCAAGAACTACCAATCTAGTTGGCCAAACCAAACGGATAATTCGAAGAGACTTGCAAAGATAACCAATAATACATAAAAGAATTCAGAGAAGATTCAAATATTGTTCATAGATAGACTTGATCATAAACCCACAATTCATCGGTCTCAACAAACACACCGCAAAAGAAGAAGATTACATTGGAATAGATCTCCACAAGAGAGGGGGAGAACATTGTATTGAGATCCAAAAAGAGAGAAGAAGCCATCTAGCTAATAACTATGGACCCAAAGGTCTGAGGTAAACTACTCACACTTCATCGGAGGGGCTATGATGATGTAGAAGCCCTCCGTGATAACGGCCCTCTCCGGCGGAGCTCCGGAACAGGCCCCAAGATGGGATCTCGTGGATACAGAAAGTTGCGGCGGTGGAATTAGGTTTTTTGCTCCTGTTCTGACCGTTTGGTGGTACGTGGGTATATATAGGAGGAAGGAGTACGTCGGTGGAGCACCGAGGGGCCCACGAGGCAGGGGGCGCGCCCTGTAGGAGGGGGCGCGCCCCCTACCCTCGTGACCGCCTCCGGTACTTCTTGGAGTAGGGTCCAAGTCTCCTGGGTCTTATCCGAGAAGAAAATCACGTTCCAAAAAGGATTTTTCTGTTTGGACTCCGTTTGATATTCTGTTTCTTCGAAACACTGAAATAGGCAAAAACAGCAATTCTGGGCTGGGCCTCCGGTTAATAGGTTAGTCCCAAAAATAATATAAAAGTGTAAAATAAAGCCCAATATAGTCCAAAACAGTAGATAATATAGCATGGAGCAATCAAAAATTATAGATACGTTGGAGACGTATCACGCATCCCCAAGCTTAATTCCTGCTCGTCCTCGAGTAGGTAAATGATAAAAGGAGAAGAGAATTTTTGATGCGGAGTGCTACTTGGCATAATTCAATACAAAATTCTTAATTGTGGTATGAATATTCAGATTAAAAGATTCAAGACAAAAGTCATATTGACATAAAAATAATAACACTTCAAGCAAACTAACAAAGCAATTATGTCTTTTTAAAGTAACATGGCCAAAGAAAGTTTATCCCTACAAAATCATATAGTTTATGCATGCTCCATTTTTGTCACACAAGAATGCTCTCATCATGCACAACCCCGATAACAAGTCAAGAAATTGTTTCATACTTTAATAATCTCAAACTTATAAACCTTCATGAAATACATGAGCGTGAGCCATGGATATAGCACTATGGATGGAATAGAATATAATGATGGGGATTATGTGGAGAAGACAAAAAAAAAAAGGTGGGATCTCGTGGATACAGAAAGTTGCGGCGGTGGAATTAGGTTTTTTGCTCCTGTTCTGATCGTTTGGGGGTACGTGGGTATATATAGGAGGAAGGAGTACGTTGGTGGAGCACCGAGGGGCCCACGAGGCAGGGGGGGCGCGCCCCCTACCCTCGTGACCGCCTCCGGTACTTCTTGGAGTAGGTTCCAAGTCTCCTGGGTCTTATCCGAGAAGAAAATCACGTTCCAAAAAGGATTTTTCTGTTTGGACTCCGTTTGATATTCTGTTTCTTCGAAACACTGAAATAGGCAAAAAATAGCAATTCTGGGCTGGGCCTCCGGTTAATAGGTTAGTCCCAAAAATAATATAGAAGTGGAAAATAAAGCCCAATATAGTCCAAAACAGTAGATAATATAGCATGGAGCAATCAAAAATTATAGATACGTTGGAGACGTATCATGCAGCAGAATTCAAAAGATCAAGCAACTCTTTCTATATAGGTGTCAATGATGGCATATTTGGAAGTTGTTACTTCTCTCTGGATGCCTGCAAAAGGGGTTTCATGCAAGCCTGTAGGCCTGTCGTTTGTTTGGATGGATGTCACCTGAAGACAAAGTATGGAGGTGTTATGCTATGTGTTGTTGGCATAGATCCTAATGACTGCATATACCCTCTAGCTTTTGCAGTTGTTGAGGTAAAGAACACTGACACATGGAAATGGTTTATGTCAAGTCTGAAGAGTGACTTGGGAATTCTGAACACAGAGCCATGGACTATAATGTTAGACAAGCAAAAGGGGCTGATCAAGGGAGTGAGGCAGCATTTTCCTGATGCAGAGCACAGACACTGTGTTAGGCATATATGGCAGAATTTTCAGCAAACACACAAAGGAGATGTTCTTAAGAACCAGTTATGGAAGTGTCCAAGGAGCACAACACCAGAACTGTGGGCTGCAAGCATGGAGGAAATGAAGGTCATCGGCCTAGAAGCATACAAATGTCTTGAGAAGCTACCACCCAACACTTGGGTTAGGGGCTTCCAAAGAGAATTGGTCAAGTGTGATATCCTTCTGAATAACTATTGTGAGGTTTTCAACGAATATATTCTTAAGGCCAGGGAGATGCATCTCAGATCAATGATTGAGAAGATCAAAACCCAACTCATGGTCAGATTCTACAACAAAAGAAAAGAGGCAGAGAACTGGCCTGGTTCTGTATGCCCAAAAATAAGAAAAAGAATTGAAAGGAATATAGAGCTGGCAACTACATGCATGGTTTCAGGGGCGGGTGATGGCATCTTTCAGGTTGACAACAGGAGCAAGATATACATTATTGACCTCAAGGAAGAGAGTTGTACATGCAAAAGGTGGGATCTTAGTGGAGTTCCATGACACCATGCAATTGCATGCTGTAGACATGAGAGAATTGACCCAGAGAGTTTGGTGCACTCCTACTATAGTATAGAAGCATTCAAGTTAGCATACAAGCCAATTATCAAGCCTTGCAGAGATAGAAGTGAGTGGCAGAAGATGAATGCTTGTGAAATCAAACCACCTGTCTATGAAAAGAAAGTTGGGAGGCCTTAAAACAAGAGTAGGAGAAAGCAGCCTTATGAGATTGAAAAGAAAGATGGCACAAAGATACTGACCAAACATGGAGGTGATGGGGAACGTAGTAATTTCAAAAAAATTCCTACGCACACGCAAGATCATGGTGATGCATAGCAACGAGAGGGGAGAGTATGATCTACGTACCCTTGTAGATCGACAACGGAAGCGTTTGGTTGATGTAGTCGTACGTCTCCACGGCCCGACCGATCAAGCACCGAAACTACGGCACCTCCGAGTTCTAGCACACGTTCATCTCGATGACGATCCCCGGACTCCGATCCAGCAAAGTGTTGGGGACGAGTTCCGTCAGCACGACGGCGTGGTGACGATCTTGATGCACTACCGTCGCAGGGCTTCGCCTAAGCACCGCTACAATATTATCGAGGACTATGGTGGAAGGGGGCACCGCACACGGCTAAGAGTATGATCACGTGGATCAACTTGTGTGTCTAGGGGTGCCCCTGCCTCCGTATATAAAGGTTCAAGAGGGGGAGGCCGGCCGGCCATCATAGGGCGCGCCAGGAGGAGTCCTACTCCCTCCGGGAGTAGGACTTCTCCCCCAATCCTAGTTGGAATAGGATTCGCGAGGTGGGAAAAGAGAGAGAGAGAAGGAAGGGGGCGCCGGCCCCCTCTCTCCTTGTCCTATTCGGACTAGGGGGGAGGGGCGCGCGGCCCAACCCTGGCCGCCTCTCCTCTTTTTCCACTAAGGCCCATTAAGGCCCATGTACCTCCCGGGGGGTTCCGGTAACCTCCCGGTACTCCGGTAAAATCCCGATTTCACCCGGAACACTTCTGATATCCAAATATAGGCTTCCAATATATCAATCTTTATGTCTCGACCATTTCGAGACTCCTTGTCATGTCCGTGATCACATCTGGGACTCCGAACAAACTTCGGTACATCAAAATGCATAAACTCATAATATAACTGTCATCGTAACCTTAAGCGTGCGGACCCTACGGGTTCGAGAACAATGTAGGCATGACCGAGACACGTCTCCGGTCAATAACCAATAGCGGAACCTGGATGCTCATATTGGCTCCTACATATTCTACGAAGATCTTTATCGGTCAGACCGCATAACAACATACGTTGTTCCCTTTGTCATCGGTATGTTACTTGCCCGAGATTCGATCGTCGGTATTCCAATACCTAGTTCAATCTCGTTACCGGCAAGTCTCTTTACTCGTTCTGTAATACATCATCCCTCAACTAACTCATTAGTTGCAATGCTTGCAAGGCTTAAGTGATGTGCATTACCGAGAGGGCCCAGAGATACCTCTCCGACAATCGGAGTGACAAATCCTAATCTCGAAATACGCCAACCCAACATGTACCTTTGGAGACACCTGTAGAGCTCCTTTATAATCACCCAGTTACGTTGTGACGTTTGGTAGCACACAAAGTGTTCCTCTGGTAAACGGGAGTTGCATAATCTCATAGTCATAGGAACATGTATAAGTCATGAAGAAAGCAATAGCAACATACTAAACGATCGGGTGCTAAGCTAATGGAATGGGTCATGTCAATCAGATCATTCACTTAATGATGTGATCTCGTTAATCAAATAACAACTCCTTGTTCATGGTTAGGAAACATAACCATCTTTGATTAACGAGCTAGTCAAGTAGAGGCATACTAGTGACACTTTGTTTGTCTATGTATTCACACATGTATTATGTTTCCGGTTAATACAATTATAGCATGAATAATAAACATTTATCATGATTTAAGGAAATAAATAATAACTTTATTATTTCCTCTAGGGCATATTTCCTTCAGGAGGCACAATAACATGTTCATACTGCCATGAACAGGGCCACAACATCAAATGATGTAATACTAGAAAAGCTGGCATTTTGCCAAAACTACCAGTGAGAAGGGGGCCAAGGGCTATTCCTAAGGATGTGTCTGATGATGAACCAGTTATGGCATAACAAGATGGTGGGTAAGTCACACAGGAGGAGGTTCATGTCACACAAGATGGTGGGCAAGTGACACAGGAGGAGGTTCATGTCACACAAGATGATGGGCAAGTCACACAAGAGGAGGTTCATGTCACACAAGATGATGGCCAACTTACACAGGAGGATGTCAATGCCACACAGAATGATTTCCCAGTGCAGCAACAAGAGGATGAATATGATACACCAGTTGTCTTTCAGGTAAATTCTAATTTTCCATTTCTTTTAGGTTGTATTTAATATGATACACAAGTGATGATAGCATGTGATGATTGGCTGTGCACGGGTGCAAAACTTTGGATGTGCAATGCTTCTTAAGATGCAGCAGTCTAGGCCTGTACCTAGAGAAGAAACTGAAGGCACTCTGCCAGATTCATCATCCATATTACATGCATCCAGTTCTCAAGCTTCAACACAAACAAGAACAACTACAAATGGTGGCAACCTGGCCATGAAGTTATTGAAGATGAAAAGAGACAAAGAAAGGCAGATGGCAGCCAGAAGAGATGAAGCACTAGAGACAATGAATGAGATGGCAGAGAGGAGAGCAGAGGAGGCTGAAGCAAAGAGGCAAGAAATTGCTATCAGGAAAGCAGAGAAGGCAGCCAGAAGAAGAAGAGCAGCAAAAGAGAAGAAGGCTGAGGAAATAGCAGCAAAGCTAGAAGCTTCAGCGGCAAGAAAAGCAGCATTACAAGAAGAGAAGGAGGCCAGGGCAATTGAAGCAATTGCAGCTAAGGCAGAGGCAGCAATGAAGAGAAGAGAAGAGCAAGAAGCAAACAAAGCTATTGCAGCACTGAAGAAAAAACAAGATCAAGAAGCAAAGAAGAAACAGTAAGAAGAGGCCAAGAAAAGAAGAGCTGAATAGAAGAAGCAAGCAGGAAAGCCAAGTGGATGTGTGCCCAATAAGAAAAGAGTCAACATGTTTGATGAGTTCAGATGAATCAGTGTTGTTGCACTTGTAATTCAGTGATTTTTTGGCAGAAACTTAAATTTGAGTGTTTCAAACTAGTAGAGCTCAAATGTAGTTCATTGAGTAAGTGGTTCATTGAGTAATTTGATGCTCATTGAGCTCAAATGTAGTTCATTCAGTGAAGAAACTACTAGAGCTCAAATGTAGCTCATTTCAAATGTACCAGACATAAGTGGTTCATTGAGTAATTTGATGCAAACTGAAATTGATACAAACTGAATTTGATGCAAACTGAACTTGATGCACACTGAATTTTTGCTTCTCTGTCCATCTTTGCTGAATTTGAGGCACATTGAATTTTTATGACTGAATTTGTATTGCTGAATTTTCTGTAAACTGAACATATGTACCAAATTTTGTTTAAAGAAAAAAAATAAAAATCAAAAAATAGTTTTCCCTGGGTCTCGAACCCAGGACCTAAGGTATTGAACATTGTGGGTAATGCCAATGGGGTAAGTACTAGTGCTTTGATCAAGGGCAGGTACTAAACTAACTATTTAGTAGTTGCTAGTGGCCCAATAGCCCATGCCTTTTTGGTTTCCTTCTCTGCTCTTTAAGCCCACCCACCCACTGCTCCACTCTCCAATCACCTCTAGTACACAGTCCACCCACGTCGCCTCGGTTACCCCACTACCAAACCCCCACTCCGCCGTCAAGAAAACCCTCGCCGCCGACCACCACACCGCCGCCGCCGACATGGAGAATAGCCCCGCCTGGCAGAGGGTCATCGATGACCTCGCGGGCGACGACAAGGCGATGCGCGCGAACGTGACGGAGATCGGGAAGTGGTTCCCGAGCATTGCGATGCTGCGTCACCACGCGCATGGCCTCCTCAAGGTCATGACCGACGACGAGCTGGACCGCGCCATCACCGACCCCTTCTGTATCCCTTATGCGCTCGTCCTCCGCTTCGTGATGCAGGAGACGCGCTCCGACGACCCGAGGCAGTGAGCCCGGTGGTGGATGTACCGGTCCGCCATCGCGCCGCAGCAGCCGGATCCCTTGCGCGTTGGCTTGCGAACGGAGCGTGTCCACAACGTCGACCTGGTTGTCCCCGTGCCTGTCGACACGGTGTACTGGGACCACTACCAGCCCGATCTCCTCGGGCGCGACGACGTCTCTGACGCCGAGTCGTCCGACTCGGAGTATGACTCTGGCTTCGACGACGACTCTGGCTACGCTGCCGACTCGTCCTGGTCGACTGGCTGGGAGGAGCCGGAGGTGATTGTCCTCTCTGACGACGAGCCGGAGGTCAAGGTGGCGGCGCCCGTCGTCCCCGAGCCGAAGGTCCAGATGGTGACGCCCATCGCCAGGGAGGGTGACAAGCACTGCCCCATTGACGTCGAGGTGCTTCCAGATGTTCCTGACATCGTCAAGCAAGAGGTGGAGGTGGTCTTGGGCCTGGAAGCACAAGTTGACATTGCAGCACAGCCAGAGAGAAAGAAGAAGAGGAAGGTGACAGTTGCCATGGAGGTTCGCCGCTCGGAGCGCCTCCAGAAGATGAAGAATATGGCAGTTGCCAACATGAAGAAGATGGCAGATGCAGTTAGTTAGGTATGCTGAAATATACAAATTTTCAGCATATAAGTTATAAAATAGTGTAGTTTTGTTAGATGTGCTTGTATATTCAGCACATAAGTTGTTTCTAATTTCTGTTGGCAATGTTGAAGTACCATTTGTTGTTGAACTAAGTGTCAATGATGGAGTGCTATGAACTTATGTTTATGCTATTGATGATGTTGTCTTCTTGATGTTGTTGATGTTGTTGATGCTACTGGCTTGTTGATGTTATCTGTTGATGGTGCTGTCTTGTTGATCTTATCTGTTGATCCTGCTTTCTTGTTGCTATATAAGGCAACAATCCAAAAGAAGAAGCTACTAAGGTTATTTGTTGATCTTAACTGAACTTTGTCTGTTAACTGAATTTTGAAAGTTAACTGAAAAAATGTTCAACATTGAGTAGTTGAGATATTTAATTTAACTTAGTGGTCAACATTGAGTAGTTCAACTTTGTCTTGTTGCTATATAAGACAACTATCCAAAAGTGTGTTGTTGCTATATAAGACTACAGTCCAAAAGAAGTTAACTGAATTTTGTCTATTGATGCCACTGAAGTTAACTGAATTTTGTCAGCAAATTCAGTTAACTTGCTCAACACCTTTGGTCCACCAACTGGTTCAACTTTGTACTTGCACACCCTATAACTTGCATTATGTATGCACCTTTGGTCCACCAACACCACCAGCGCAACCACCATCCACCACCAGGTCCACCACCACCAGATCCCCTTCTTCTTCCTCCTCTTCCACCAGATCTTCATCTTCATCCTCTATTTGCCCTTCCTCTGCTCCTGTTCCCCTGGTCTCCAACAGTAACCATGGTGTCCTGGGATGATCTCCCAACCTCTTCTGAAGATGACTCGGTGACCAACAAGGTTAGTCATGTCCTCTCCTCCACGTAGCTAGGGTTAAACAACAGCTAGGCTTAAATAGCTTCTAGGGTTATACTTAACAAATGCAAAAAAAAATTCTTTTTTTAGCCTCCTGCAACAATTTTCTGCAAAGAATGGACTGGCCTGGCAACAGATCTGCCTAGCTTTAAATGTGAGCATGGATCTTTGTGTGAGAAGCATGTGGCTTTTCAATCAGTTGACAGTGGAAGAAGATTCCTGGCTTGTGCACACAAGGTTTGTAAAAATCCAGATAATAGTGCCATTTTATCATCATTTTACAGTGACAGTGGCTTTTATCTGAAGATTTGCAAATAACTGAATAATGTCACTTAACTGAATGTTTCTTTGGATGTTAGGAAGTACCTAAATGCACCTATGTGGAATGGATAGACCCTGAGTGGCCTGAAGCATTGAAGATGAGCCTAGCTACCATATGGAGCATGTATGAAGAGGAGACAAAACAAAGCCTAAAAGAAAATGTGTTGAGCACTGAATAGAACTTGAAGATCATGGAAGAGAAGACAAAAATGGAGAATGAGCTGAGACATTTCAAGCTTGATTTTGCCAAGATGGTGGCTGAAAAGGAGCAGGCAATGAGCCAATTAGGCAACATAGAAATTGCTCTGGCTGATCTGAAGGAAGAGCTTGAGAAGAAGAAGAGCACTGACAAATCAGTAACAAACATTCATTAGGTATTCAGGGCTAAGGCAGAGAAAGAGAGGGACCAAGTCATGCAGGAGAGGGATCAATTGAAGCAAGAGAAGAGAAAGCTTGAGTACATGATTGGTGACTTATTCAAACACAAAGAGGAGACCAAGGAGAAGATATGGAAGCTTAAGGGGATGCTGAATGATTTTGACTGAACTTATCTTGTTCTTGTCCCTGTGTAAACTGAATTTGTCCAAGTATGTTGTGAAATGGATTTGGTTGTCAACTGAATTTATCTTGCCTGTCAACTGAATTTTAAGTGCAATGGATTTGGTTTTCAACTGTAATATGTTGTTAAATGATTAGAACTGAATTGAGACATGATGTGTTGCTGTTTAAATAAAGAAGTAACATAACAAGATTGGTACATATTCGACATTCCAAGATAACATAACAACATTGGTACATAACTCCAGTCTTCATATTACTTGATCAGTTATCCATTACAACCATCACAGCATGCAACCATTACAACCATCACAGCATGCAACCATTACAACCATCAAAGCATGCATCCAAACCCAAAACAAGTACTTAATCTACTTAGTGTGCTCACTGATTTCACTACATCTCACTTCTTCATAACTACTATGAAACACAACACACAAAGCACCATAACAACAGCCATCACCAGCTTCAACAGCAGTAGGATTTCTCTACCTAATCCAAGCAACATAGCAACTTGCTGCCTGGTAGCAAAGTTCTTCTCACTAGGGGTGCCAAATGACCCAAAATCAACTCTGCCAGCACCTCTCCCAGTCATGCCTCTTCCAGCTATGCTTCTTGTGTTCATTGCTTCAGTCCTCTTCCTCTCAAGCTCCTCCCTTTTATCCTCAGCTGCTCCTATTGCATCCACGGCAGCATAACCAACAAGAACCCTATGTTCAACAAGATGCTGCACATATTCAAGCTCCCAACGCCAGAAATCACAGGTGACCTATAAAACAGAGGAAACATAGCATATTAAGTTAACTGAAAAAGTTCAGTTAACTACAAAGTTTAGTTAACTATTAGGGCATATTTAGTTAACTATAAAACACACTAAACAAAGCATATTCAGCAGCACCAACCAATTGCAGTACCCTAATCTGACCCAAAACCCTAATGCAGTCTTATAGATCAATCTGATGCAGAACCAGTGGCAATATGGAGCATGTGCAGAATCTGAGGCAGAGGAATTTGACCTGGTGTTTGGTGCACCTGTAGAAGACCCACCCCTCGTGCTCGTCGGTGCCAGAGCGGTAGAACTTGACATGCTCGTCACAATCCGGGCACGGGGTCAATGGAACTACAACGGAGCGGCCACGTAGCCGAGATCGAACAAAGCTCGAAGATGACATGAGGAGAGAGGGCGAGGGCAATGGTTGCGGCGGCGGAGAGAGGGCGGCGGCGGCGACGACGCAGTGGCGGAGGGAGAAGTCCGTTGAAAGCGAATCAACCTGTGGTTGAGTTGGTTAGGTGGACAGTGGTATCCCCAACCCACCAGGGTTCAAATCCTGGTGCTCGCAGTATTCCTGGATTTATTTCAGGATTTCCGGCGATGCGCTTTCAGTGGGAGGAGACGTTCCCGTCGACGACGAGGCGCCTACGGTGACTTCGTAAATCTTAAGATGATATGTCGGCTCAGTCTCTCGGAGGTGCTTATAGGGGTAGGGTGTGCGTGCGTGCGTTTATAGGGGTGAGTGTATGCGCGTGTATATGAGCGCTTGTGTCTGTACTGATGCTCAAAAAAAAGTAATAGGACCTGTAGTGATTTTTTTTCTCGTTCTGAATTATCTGAATCCCAAAAATGTCTCATCTTCAAATGCCCGCCATCCCTAAGCTCCGAGAGCGAAAATGGCGCCACCACCTCCAACCCTCCCTCCACCCTACCATTCCCTCCCCAACGTCCTTTCCCTCCCCCGCCGGCACGCCCGGCTCCCCATCCGACACCTCCTCACAGCGCACGCCCTCGCCGTCGTCGCCGGCCACCTCTCCCTCCCCGACCCCAACACCCACACGCTACTCCTTGCCGCTTACTCCCGCCTCGAGTGCGCCCGCGGCCCCTACACACTTCTCCTCCTCTTCCGCTCCTCCCTCCGCCTCTCCGTGCCCCCCACCCGCCGCTCCCTCCCTCTCGCCGTCTCCGCTGCCTCCTCCTTACGCCTCCACCTCCCGCTCGCACTCTCCCTTCACGCCGTCGCGGTAACCCGCAACCTCCTCCAGTTCGCGCACGTCGCCAACGCCTTCGTCTCCCTCTACGGCAAGAACGGGCTGCCGGACTCCGCGCGCAGGGTGTTCGACGAAATGCCCACACCGGACGTCATCTCCTACAATGCTCTGATGGACGGGTACATCAAGACTGGGCGACTGGGGCTTGCCATGAAGGAGTTCCATCCGATGCCGCAGCGGGACGCCGTGTCCTGGGGCACGGTGATAGCAGGGTGTGCGAAGGTCGGGCAATGGGAGGAGGCGGTGGCGCTGTTTAACAGGATGAGGGGCGAGGGATTGAGGCCAGACGATGTTGCATTGACTGCAGTGCTGTCATGCTGCGCACATCTCGGGGCGCTAGAGAAGGGAAGGGAGGTCCATGAGTATGTAATGCAAAGCAGGTCCCGGCCAAATGTGTTCTTGTGCACAGGGCTTGTTGATCTGTATGCAAAATGTGGGTGTGTTGAGGTTGCCCAGGAGGTGTTTGATTGGTGCCCTGTGAGGAATGTGTTCACCTGGAACGCGCTCATCGTCGGGCTGGCAATGCACGGGCATGGCACAGTGGCAGTCAAATACTTCAACCGCATGCTGGTTGAGGGGGTTCGGCCAGACGGAGTTACCTTCTTAGGGGTCTTGATCGGTTGCAGCCATACCGGCCTGGTTGACATGGCAAAGAGGATCTTCTCCGAGATGGAAGGCAAGTATGGCGTGTCTCGGGAGCTTAAGCATTATGGATGCATGGCTGACCTGCTTGGTCGAGCCGGGCTCATCGAGGAAGCAATGAAGATGGTGGAGAAGATGTCGACGAAAGGGGATACTTACGTCTGGGGAGGTATACTCGCTGGTTGTCGAATGCACGGGAATGTGGAGGCAGCAGAGGTTGCAGCAAGACATTTGCTGGAGCTCAACCCTGAAGACGGCGGGGTATACTCTGTCCTGGCCGGGATCTATGCAGATGCTGGCAGGTGGGAGGATGTTGCAAGGGTTAGGAAACTGATGGATCAAAGGACTGGTAGGAGAAATGTTGGTTGCAGTTCCATTACAACGAACCAATAAGACATACTGAGTTGGTCACGGCAGCATGCTATCTGAGCGTAGTAGATTCTACCTAGAAGGTTGCCATTGCAAAGTAGAAATCGGCTCAGGAAGATGACAGATACTCTGCTAGGGGTAGCAATGATTAGATAGTGACGAGGTATAAGGTATCGCTGTGAAAATTTCAGTATTTCAAGATTTACTGCACATATAGTTGTAACTGTCTTCTCCAAGAGTCCAAGACCCAGACCTCTTTGCGGTGCAAACTTTATGCTGCAAAACGCGAGTGTGAACATGACAATGCATATTCAAGGACTTCTTATCAAGTCAAAATGGGTTAGCAGTTAGGTGCAGCTTAGAATTCATGCTAATGGTTTCCCTGCCGCATACTTTGTACTAAATCAGCGACACTTACTTTGGGACTTTGGGACGGAGGGAGTGGTTCAGGTCTATCGGTGTTGCAAAAACTCAATGTGCTACAAACCACGGTTAGTCCATGCTTAAAAGATGATGGAAGAGAAGCACGCATACTGCAATTGAAATGAGTTATGAAGCCACTCGTTGGTTACTTCGTTGTTCGAACATTCAGCTCCACAGATAACTAGCCTCCTGCGCTCCTTGCCTTCTTTGCAAACTTCTCAGGTCTCAGGTCCTGCGCTCCTTGCCTTCTTTGCAAACTTCTCAGGTCTCAGGTCCTGCGCTCCTTGCCTTCTTTGCAAACTTCTTCTCAGGTCTCAGGTCTTCGTTGTAGCCCGGTACACCAATCACGACCTCTATTCCTATTCAAAACAAGCAGCACATAAACTGATCTACACACCATTAGAGCGAAACATAGCTTGGTTCTTACTGTTGTCAGCAAGATTGCAATCGGTTAGCAACTGTTGAGAATCATGAATTCTCAATGACCAACACACGCACAATTGACTGATTTCACATACTTTTGAATCTATATCCAGTTTCTTGAGTTGCCAGGGCTTTGTCTGAAACTCATCAGTAGAAATCATGCCATGTCATGAGAACATATAGGTCATTACTGAACAATGCAAGCTGCCCCATGATTTCCATCAAATCTTCAAAATGATTCTGTAGCTCTTAAATCTCAATCTGAGCTTGTTCCCCCTTCTTTACAGTAGCCAAGCCTCAACAGCACCTTGGAAGCATTCCGATCAGCAAAGCAGGAAAAGGTTGCGGCGGTACTGATCCAGTCGGTCCTGTCTTCATGCTTCCAAGGCATGGTCTGTTCTTGCCAAGAAGGCTCGGTTGTGCATAATTCATGATATTGTAAGTTTCAAAGTGAAAACACAATGGAAGATATGAACAACTCCTGCATCTGCCAAAACAACATTTTTATTTTGTCCCAATCAAATACAACAGGCTTTCATGTATGAAATGGCTACACAAATGTTATCCAAGGAGAAATGTTATTGCGTCTCTCAATGAGATAATTCCTTGCACAAATCTAGTCATCGGTTCAATAACGACAAGCCGCCGCACCCCTGATAAGATACATATATGAAGTTAGAAATTCAAACCAATCTGTCAAATTTATGTTGAAATCATCAATTTTATAGACTGATCTCATGTAAAATGCAATCCTCACTCACTCCCTACATGCATGTGCCTTTATCTCACAAACTAGTACCTGGAACAGACAATTGATCCAACACCTCGAGCAACGTACTCGTGCTCAAACAGGTATGACACTGTCTCCGCCCATTCACCTGATATTGCAGCTCCAAAGCCTAAAAAGAGGGTTCAGTATAGAGTGGGATTATAATCACAAAGAAAACAAATACACTGTAAAAATGCAGTGCATGGATATATACAGAGTTAGCAAGAACCATAGCAATTTGTGCAGTTGAGCGTATGCCCTGGTTTCAAGTGGACTTATGGACCATTGACCTCACTGATTCAATCATTCAATTATTAATGCAACAAATAAATGAGCCATTGGACATCAGCCTGGCCAGATAACTTCATGTTCTATTTTCTTCCTTTTCACATTTGATGAACCAACATCACAACATTCAAGCTGTGTCATCTAATTATGTAACAGAACGGGCATCACAGAAGCACATGAGTCCAAATTTATGCATGTCAAAAGAAGGTAACGGGTACAGGCTCAAAGCAAGATGAAGGGAACATACATTCTCCACGGTCAATTGCTCAAGTTCAATGCAAGCGTAAACATCATTCTTCGCCAGAGCCATGATATCACTGTAGAAACAGGTTAATGCTGAGTGAATTGAGTGAACAGGGCAGTTGCAAGATAATCACATCAGCTATCCTGGCGTTTTCTCTAAAGATAGTGATGCTCTGCATGGGTATATCAACTCCAGTTTTTCAGGAACATCATACACAAAAGAAAGAATTCCTTATTTAACACTATTTTAAATTGTGTTTCCCTATTTAACACTGAAAAACTTTTTCTTCCCTATGTAACACCAAGTGTAAATTTTATGCCCTTTATGACACTTCCGTCCATTTTTAGGTTTAACGGTGTTAGATTGCATGTAAAAAGACACTTTTGCCCTTACACATAGAGCTCTTGCATGTGTGTTCAACTAGCGACGTGAGTGGAAGAAAGCTTTGCTGTGTGCGGCTCATTCGGCTTGGGTTGCAGCGACGTGCAGGATGCAGTGCTCACCTCCGCGACCTGGGCTATGGCAACAGCAGCTGTGGCAGCACAACGGCATGTGCCTACGGTTATACGGTATGCATGGAGCTCACTGTGGCGTGGCGCGCAGCCGGCGGCAGGCGGACGGTGGAGCAGTGGCACTATGAGACGAGTGGGGCCAGTGCTGCGTAGGAAAGCAGAGGCCGGGAGCAGCGCAAGTGCCAGCAGGGTCACGTTTCTTTTCTTATCCGCGATGAGCTTTAACGGCAGGTTAAATATATATATGCACGATTGGTCATGAAGCTGGTGTATGCATGTGCTCGTACGTGCTATCTCTTGATGGATTGTTGCTGCATGTAAACTTTTTTTTTGACGGGTTGCTGCATGTAACCTTAGCTAATTAGCTTTGCCTCACATATGACCGCACCACCATGTGCGCATGCGTATTCGGGTATTCGTGTGCTGTCTTGTATGCGTATACACCCAATACACCCGGCTAATCATACATGCATGCAAGTATTGAAATTCTGGTCAAAAATCACATTAGGGGCAAAAGGGTCTTTTCAAGTGTTATTTAACACCGTTAAGGCTCAAAATAGACGGAAGTGTTATAAAAGGCATAAAATTTAACCTTGATGTTAGATAAGGAAGAGAAATATTTTCAGTGTCAAATAGGGAAACAAAGTTTAAGACAGTGTTAAATAAGGAATTATACAAAACATTTGAAACAGAACCAAATGTGAAAAATAATAAGGATATAAATTAGCTGGTGAACGCTATAGGATTTCTGGTGACACCAAATTTATCATCAAAAATAAACCAAGATTATGCCAAATGGACCAAAGAAGCAAAGAGTTCAAAGTTTCAACTTTCAAGACACGGCCAGTTGACCACATTACATGCATGGACTATTGACCTCACAGCCATTCATCAACCTTACCAAATGGACCACACAACTGATGTGCAGTGTACAATGAGGAATGCAATTCACATTTAGGAATCTTTAATCCTTTAGCAGCTTAGGATGCTGATCAGGAAACAAGCAGAAGTGCCACCAGGACAAACAGGATAGGTCTACCAACTCCTTTTCTAATAACTTCACTAAGATAATTAGTACCACCCTCTCAAAATCCAGATGAACCCAGTTAACCTTACCAGAAATTTAGTCACACAACATAATTTTTCAGAAATCCATGACCGATGAAAAATGCGGTAAATAGGTCATGTTTATCTTGCTGTGAAGGGAATAGACACATGAGTACGATGGAAAAGGCACCAAATAGTATACAGACGGTGCATTTCTAATAATGGCCAGTGTGTATCTAGTACTAGTAGTTACTAGTAAATGCGTACGTACAATGCACATTGATATCAGGTAGGGTATTAATTGAGAGTTAAAAAAAGGTAGGATATTAAAGCATGCTGATGTATTAGGTAGGATATGTTTTTAGGACAGGTAGTATTAATTACATGGTTAGTCCTAATGTTAATATTTGGTATGAAATTGATTGCACGCTAAACATGTTGAGCGCTCATCATTGGAGCAATCAAGGTCGTTAGATGCACATGGTTTGATGACCAAGATTAGTTGGATCTGCCCGCTTTGGGTCTTCTTATATTGGTATAGATAATAGTGTGTATCTAGTAGTAGTTATAAAGAGTGACCTGTAGGTATACTTGACCAAGATTAGTTTGATGCACATGGTTTGATGACCAGAAAGTTTGTTATGTTTTTGTAATGCTGTACCATAATCCTCAAATGCAAATGCAATAAGCAACAGCTAATCAGTATGTGTTCTTAGCATATAACAAAATCTGCATTCCTTCCAAAAAGCAAAGCTGTGATTTTGCTACTGTTAGACTGTTGGGGTGACAATTAATGACCAGAATTATTAAGAGCAAGCTCTCGTTTTAGGGTGCATCCTGTCATCAGACAAAGATAACCAGTGTTTATTCAAGCCCCAGTGGGCAACTTCATCAAGCATGGTTAATTGAGTATATCAATACAAAAGTGCAGAACAGTAATAGCAGTATATCAATACCTGAGTGAGTAGACATCAAGAAGGGATCCATTATCATCAACTATAGGAATTGAGCTTATTCTATCTGTAGAATGAAAAAAAAATGTAACAGTTAGATTCAGTAGCAGTTACTTCATAATGATGTAAAATCTCGCATGTGCCGTTTAAAAAGGAACATGTAAGATGAGTCCCATTTTTTTAAGCATTTCAAGTGGATGGCAGGTTTCCAGGAATCCAACAGCTAAAATCTGATTATTGTATTTTACAAAGAGTAAAATACACTACAAGTCCTAAAACTATTCGAGGGGTGCCAAGTTAGTCCTAATACTATGAAAATGCACATCTAGGTCCTAAAAGTTTGCTAAGTGTGTCGCCCGCAGTCCTATCTGTGCTGCATCAGCTTTTGACTTGCACGCGTGGCAGGTTGACCATTGGCATGTGGCAGCTTTTTGCATAAACCTCCCTAAAAGGTCCCCTCTTCTAATTTGTGGCACCTCCTCTTTGCACGCATCCTCTCTGTTGCCCTCCTCCCCACCTGAGCGGATCCTGTCTAGCTATAAACCTGCACAAAACACTTACAATCCTCGTGTATAGGCTACTAGCATGGCACAAAGGGGGAAAAAAACAAGACAAAGAAACATGGAAGCAAAAGGGAACGAATACAAATACGTGCATTGCATGTGGATGCGGAGCTACAATAACGACACCATCAAATTGACCGACGGGAAATAACGAGGGGGCAGAGAGGAAGGCGCACACCAGACTAATCGAGCTAGAACTCACCAAGAGGAACAAGCCTAGGGTACCAAGCACCCACTGGCGGAGATCGGGGCAGCATCTCGAGAAACGAAGTCGGGGACAAACATTCCTATTGAAGCGTTGTTGTACGCAGGACGACAAGTCGGTGGTGAGGATGTGTTCGGCGCATTGTGGTGCTCCTCTGAGTGGGGGGAATCGGTTCGGCATACTCCGGTTACCCTGATTGCCGGTGGCGACAACGGCGAACACGATAGTGGCACAACTTGTAAGGTGGCATCGATTGTGAAGAGCATTGCCGCCGCGTCATCTGATGCGGTCTACGGAGACGATGGGGAGAACTTGAGGCGCTTGGTGGTTTATATTGCATATGACAAGATGTGCCCACCCAAACATGAGTGCATCAGTAACATAATGGCCGTAGACGGCAAGAACAAGAGGAACTACGGGACCTAGTTGTGCCATGACGAGGAAGTAGATGTAGGACACCATGTGGAACATATTGGGCACGAGCTCAAGTACACCGCTGCCAATTTTGCGTTTGCGCCACATTCACCGCTAGAATATGGTTGTCGGAGGTGGAGAGGAAGCCAAGGGAAAGGGCGAGTGCGAAGGGAAGGGGCCACAAAATTAGAAGGGTGGACTTTATGGTGGGTTTTGTGCAAAATATTGCCACATAACAGTGGTCGACCTAACACGCATGCAAGTCAAAGCTGATGCAACACTGATAGGACTGCGCGGGTGACACACTTGACAAACTTTTAGGACCTACATATGCATGTTTCATAGTATCAGGACTAGTCTGACACCCCTCAAATAGTTTTAGGACTTCTGGTATTTTACTCTTTTACAAATATAGCTATCCAAATTTCTCGTTTGAGAGTTTAATGGGTACCCCATTAAACTAGCCATGGACAGGTGCGTGGAAGCTATCTATCCATGTGCCACAACCATGAGTTGGTTGCGAGATCGTATAGGTTTCAGCTCTAGCCTACCCCAACTTGTTTGGGACTAAAGGTTTTGTTGTTGTTTGTTGTTGTTTACTGTTTAATGGGTACTCCATCTATTCATAAATAGACGATTCTCCGATATGCAACTTTGACCATTATATTTTGTGTGGATGTATTAGGGGGGGAAATCCAAACCTGTTGCAGGGTAAATGTATTTCTCATAACAAATCTAAATGTATCATTTTTGTCTAAACCAGCCTAAATGTGTTTTAGTATATTATTAGTCCTTAGGAAGTTTGACTGCTCACTTTGTAAAACTCATCTATTTCTGGACAGAGGTTATAATTCAGGAGGGCGAGGTATTAGAGTTAACAGGTAAAACTCAAATGTGTCACTGCAAAAGATGACAACTAATGGGATGTCTGCATGAGTCAATGATGACACGTGTTAGAAGCCATTGTACAAGTCCTAGGCACATTTATTTCAGACTTGATCACTTGAAATTGATTACCTGCACTATTCAAGAAGGTACTAATCACCTATTCCCTCAAAAAAAAGGAACTAATCACCTACTTAATTTGATTATGTAGCCAACAACCACCGCGCCATGTTCTTATGGATCAACTGGGGAAAATGACATGACTATCTGCATTTCAAATGTCATTCATATGGTACCTTCCAGAAGAAAATCCAGGCAAGTAATTAGAGGAGCACTCAGTCCCGATGTTCTAAGCTGTCTAGTACTTGCCCTTCCAGTATGCTGCGACCATGTACCAATAGGAATACTGGAAATCTGATTTCGCAAAATGGGATAACCTTCTGGTTGTTCTTGGAGCTTTGAGCAAAGAACTAAATACATCATCAAGGTAAAGGTAAGCTCAAGTCGAGATGCATGTAAAATTAGCTAGGAGAACAAAGTCTCATAAAAAATACCGTACATTTCAAAATCCCTGGAAGAGTTGCAAGATTAAGTAACGGTATCCCTGATATATCCGTCGAGGACTTAAAGATAGGGACTGAAGATATTTCATTTTGTATTATAGTCAGTGCCACATCCCTTAAATTATCCGAATCCTTAACCTGAGAAAGAAAAAGGACAATTATTATTTCACCTTACTGATAAAAAGAATTAAAAAAAATGTGATTCCAACAATTTTCAATTCCTGCAAATACAGAAGATTCAAACTATCTGGCATGTTTGGATGCGGGGGAATTTAGGCTTTGGAATAGCCAGGCCCCATTCTACCATATCCCAAAAGGCCTGGGTTAGCAGAAAGAATCCCAACAATGAATGGTAGATCAGTCAATATGAATGTTCAAGTAACGATATTGACATATTTTGGAAAGTGATGGTAGCATTATATTTCTGGGCATATAATTAGTTTTTCCTATTTGCCAATGCTGATCTTTAGAATGTTTACACAGCTAATCAGATGAGAGAAGCCTGGAAAATGTACAGGAAAATACATGAACTAATGGCCTTCTTTGCATGCCTGCGACATCAGCCCCTCCATAATACTGCAGTTTTGCTTCTTTCCAAGCAGAAACTGAATGCATTTCAAGCTCTTCATGGCCCAGAACTCGAATGTTCCTCTGCAACTGCAGATCTGAGAATTAGTAAAAACCTCGCTGACAGAGGAAGAAATACAGTAATTGAGATCTCACCTTTCTCAAAATTAATACAAAATCAGAAGCAGTTAGCATGCCTGTTACGGTTCCTTGGCCATCATCCCAAAGAGGAACCAAAGCAAGGCCCTAAAACAAGAAAAGGTTAATTGCGTACTACTCTTAAGGTATTTGATTGACAAGGTAAATCACATGTTGGCTAGTGGACCACACCATAAATGAATACACCAGGACAAATACCAACACAAATAGAACCTTGAAAAGTAAATGATAATTTTTCTCATCTAAATTACGTTACTAAATGGAGGTACAGTGGTGATAGTAATTGTGTTATTCTGGGTAAAGACAAAGGAGATGTCTGCTGCTATAAGAATTTGGATAACTGTAGAACATATAGGGCGGGATGGGATTTGCGGCTAATGATGAGGGTACTTGTTCCAAGAATATTTTTTAAATTCCTCAATAACATGATGATCCAACACAGGGAAGTTCAGACATAACGAAGTAAAAAAAACAAAAGCACACATAGCAGTTCTTGCAAACACATACCTCATCATGCATAATATTAAATGCTTGTTTGACAGGAAGCCGAGCGTCCAAAATTGCTATCTGAAATACTTATGTGAAAACTGATTATTGCATGGTCAAAGACAAAGTGTTGATCATAAAACAAGAGCCTAACCTTGCTAGAAACAGGAACAACATCATATATGGTATTATGTAATAGTATTTCAGAGACCCGATGGCGGAAAACTGCAATCTGCATGCCTGAGTTTCGAGATGGTGGTTCTGGTGGCATCTGTATGGAGATTTATGGCACAGTACACAATTAAGCATTAGTTATTCAGGAGAGTCTATGAATTGTGCAAGACAAAAAATAAAATTTGGAACTTCGACACGTACTGTTGTCAAGATAGTACCCTCATCCAAATTCATTCTTCTAATGGGAGGTGGCTCTAGCTGTACAGCCGGGTGTGTATTATTCTCCACAAGTGTGACAAGCATTTCATTGCTGATCAGGCCATATTCATCACGTACAATAGGTTTTGTGTCATCACATCTCCAGACACCATCCACCAAAAAGCGGTACTGAATTGAACCAAAAGACCACATCAATGTACGCATATGCATTAATAAAACACAGAAGCTGGAGAATATTGTACGGAAGTAGTGGGGCACTGGTACAGAAAGCATAGAAGGAATGTACTATCGGCAAAAAAATTACCAGAGCAAGATCATGTTTGAGTTGCTTCCTAACCTAAGAACGGAACTATAAAGAATCACATTGGGAACGTCACTAGCACAATGCCCATATTGCTACAGATTTAAATAAATCTGGGCCAGATCCAACGAACTATGCTTCTGCCAGATCCATTAGGTGGCATAGCCCAAAGGTGGCCAGACCGCCGCCACCAGTTGACATCTTTATAGGGATAAATGGTAGAATGTTCAATAACAAGTGAGTAAATTTGCTGCATAAACGCAATGTTTCCTACAATTACATAGAGAGTGAGTTGTAAAAGAATAGCAGCAAAGGGCTTTATAATTAGAGTCATGCTTGGCTGCATTTGCAGAAATAGAAGGTGCTAATCTTGGAGCAAAACAGCCAAAATACAAAACCCAATATTGAGTATGCGAAAGATTCCATGGTTATAATTAATTAGGCAATAATTTTGAAAGATCTTATGGATTGCTAAGTAACAAGGTAAAGGGATGTCAATGCATGGCAAATCAGACAAATTTGGTACAATTCAAGTATTAATAGCTTCCAGCAGAAAAGAGGCTTAGATGGAATAAATGGCAAAAAAGGAAACCTGGTCACAACATACTGCAAATTACAAACGGCATTACAGGCATTGATGTTGTATACTCAAATCGAGAGCAGCCGTTAAGCCCGTTACATAACATCTCCAACTTCTTGTCTGGAGTTATGGAGACATGGAACAGCTTCTTGTCCTGATTCGTTTTTTAGCATTAAAGATTAATAACTCCCTACCTATTAAGTTCACTAGATAGATGCGCATGTCTATGGCTTTGAAACAGGTAAGACTCCAAACCATGAAAAAGGGTAAGTTGAATCCTTACAATTTTTGTACAGGTCAAAGTGCAAAACTAGGAATGTCAATGGTGCAGCTGAAACAACAGTCTTTCCCCTCAAACTCCAAATAGTAAATGTAACAGGTCAACTTTTGATTCCCCGCTTTTTTGGCAGCATGCTCTACAACGAATGGCGGTACTATCAGAAGTTGTTAGCTACCATCGTTTCGACATAAAAATATGGCACGTATCTGGCACTGAATCTAAGATGTCATTTATTACAACCATACCTGGTTTATCTGCTAGTGCACAGGGCCTACAATCATAGAACTTCAGTAGCATATGTTATCAAACAAGACATCAATTATGTTAGGCATTCCTCAAAACAAAACAAAATCACTGTAGGCCAATTGTACGTTATTCCAGACCTAGTCCTTGTGATCCTATGTCTAACCAGAGTTTTCATACGGCTACTGCCTGCCACACTGCAAGACAGTCATCGAAAGCAGCAAAAGGGTCACATAGAAGCGTAACAGTTAAAAAGTATCTGACATCAGTAAACCACCCCTCGTCATCCATATGCAGATTTTAATCACTGCGTGCAATTAATGTCAGATCACCAGTTAAGCTCACTAACTGTAAATCTGTATGAAAGCTCTCTGCCTGCCACACTGCTGGCAAAATGGATACAGCTTGTGCGCATAAAATAGCTCGACCCAAGAACCGGCTACATTCTCACTTGTGTGCCAATGATAACTACTTCACTAGTTCATCCGTTCATTCATGCTCGAATACAATACATTGAGCCAGCACCTTCGATGGCCATCCACCACAACTCAACTACTGCAACAAACCTTAGATGCATTGCCGTCCATGCACCCGTCTGACAGGAAAAATTGGACACAAGGACAAACACAAAATCAACACGATAAGCCCTCCCGACAAGCAACTCGATCCTGCTTGTCTGAAAAACACCATAGCTCATACATACAAGCACGCCAATCGTAACTAACAAGCCTAGCAGCAAAGCGATAAACAGTGCAACAGCACACAAATACATAATCGGAGCGAGGAGCGCGCGTAATTTAGGCAATTCGAGCATAATCTAGGCAATTCGAGCATAACGCACCTGATAAAGCCCTGGTGGGAGATCGAACACCACCTGGAACTCAGTCCCGACGAGCCCCATGGGGCACTCCCTCCAGCTGACAAGAGAAAAGAAGATGAAATCAGTATTACCAATGGAAAAAAGATCCAGCTTCTGGGCACCGAGATCGAATCCCTGCGGCCCACCCGGTGAAGCTGCCACAGAAGGAGGCGCGCTGGCCGCCGAAGGGCCAGGCGAAGCGCCGCAGCACCATTGGAGAAGCCCCGGCCAAGAACCCTAGGAGTGAGTGTCGCGCGCCCTCCGCGCCGAGCAGGGCCTATAGCTAGTCGAGACCCGAGTCCATCCAAGGACCAGCAGCCCGGATTGGGTTGTAGGAGAGCACGCGAGGGCAAAGGACGGTAAGGATTGGTGTGAGGTGAAATAAAAAAGAGGAATTTTGGTGCGAGGAGGGAGAGGGAGGGAGAGGGAGGGAGGCGGAGATGGAGAAGCGAGGGAGGAGTGAAGAGAGAGAAAAGCGTTGGTGTTTAGTGTTGGAGTGCGTGGAACGTTTGTTTTTTTCCGCTTTCGTTTTGGTTGGCTTGGGTTGTTGGAGCGAAGAGCCTTGGAGTGTGCTCATGGCTTTGGACGCTGCTCCATGCCACTCGTGCGCCACCAATTCCCTACGGCGCACACTACATCTCCAACACACTAAATACCTGTAAAAATTGCTTTTCCACGTAATTAGAGCAAATCTCCATCTCCTTTTTTATCTTCATCTTCATCTCCATCTCCACTAATATTAAAAGCGCGAGTAGGATTAGATCCATATAACACCAGCCGTACGATTACTTGCATCTAACGCTCTAAAGTTGTTCAATGTTGTATCAGCATAAATGATACCCCCGTAATCAGAGCCCTTAATCGCCTAAATCTAATGATCTAGATTACCCCAATAATGTACCAAGTAAACTCATTGCCAAAGTGAACAAACTGCCACGTAGAGTTTATACAGATTCATGTCACACGGTGACGTAATACCCTACTTCATATTTGTGGTTGGTTGATGGTGGTCATATGGCGAAGTTTACATACACTCGGGATGGGTTGTTAGTATGCTCGGGAAAGCTTTGACGTGCTCGGATGAGCCTTGGGTATGCTTAGTGCTTCTGTGATGGCCTAGACTACGCTGCCGAGCGTCCTTTTGGTGGCTATCTTACTCCCGACCTTGCTACTGGTGTGTGTGTGTATCTTTTTCTTCTGGTCGAGCTCTTCCCTCTTGGTGGCCGCGGTTCTCCCCTTATATAAGCCTGGGGGCACCACAGTGGCCACTTTACATATGTGTGAACATACGTTGAATACGTGGGCTAGAGCCCACGTGACACCACATTACACAATTCCTCGCCTAGGAATCGTACACATGTGGCGGTCTATGGTTGGTAGTCTGCTTTCATATTTAATGCAAGGTGTTGGACGTGTCTTGGTTTGCATTCGTAGTCATTTGAACATGCACAATGCTCAGCATGCGTGTACCATGTTCGGGTTGCAAGCACGCCTGCAAAGGCGTCATTGATGACATTTTATCCTCTAGCCTGTTTATCCTCTGTGGCACAGATCTTGCCAACGATCTACATACCTCTATTGTGGCTTTTGAAAGGAAGTGGACTTCTTTTGGATGTTGTAGTTCACTTTCTCCCTCTCATGCCCTGACCTAATTCCGTGGATCGGGTACCCCCGTCCCGATTATGCTGACAGATCGATTCTAGACTCCTCCTGTTATTCTCCCTCTCTCTCTCTAACACCAAACCGAGCACAGCCGCTCTGATTCCTTCGCCGAAGCCACTTTGCTGCTTCACTGCCAGAAGGACGTCGTCGACGAATTTCCTCAAGTCGTGGACCATCCTCCGCGACGCCGTAGTTGGATGTCTTCACCAAGCTATCTTACGAGATCCTGAAAACAGCTCTTCACTCAGTTGTGAATTAGTGTTCATCCGTCGTATTTTTCTTTGGATATATATTGCATGTTTGATCCATAAAAACTTAGGATTCTCATTGTATACAGTTTGTATATCTCCCTCGCATACAAATCTCTGAAGGGTAACCATGTGTTTTCTCCCGATCGGCAATTGTTGTAGACTCTATTTGTGCAAACTTCTCTGTATGTACAAATTTCTCTCAGACCACTATTTTAACTTCAAAATCATTTCTCACACCCAAAGAATATGCTAAGGAAATATTCTCATTTCTCTTGGGTCACTTTTTTATTTTCAAATTCATCTTTCTATTCATGCACTCTTGTATTTTGCCTCGCACCTTAATCCTCTTCACATTACAATGGCCTCTATCAGTTCAACCGGGAACACTACAAAAAAAGCACTACTGCAGGATGCTGCTAACATGACACTACGATCAGAAACCCTTTGACGAAACTTTGTGCGATGCATTAATCGCAAACGGTGATCTGAAAACCGTCAAAAAAGATGCAAAACGTTTGTGATAAATGATACATCAAACACGGTTCAGATTTTAGTTGCGTGTGCTATGCGAGGCAAACGTTGATCCATACAAACTGTTTACGATGAGACAGAACAACAGAAACGGGCAGCCAGATCAAGGTGTGTACGATATACGGCCAGTTCGCTCTGATGAACCGTTTGCGGTGATCGAGGTGAACACAAACGATTCGGCGTTACAAGATGTGTGTGATATCCGGCAAACAGGTTGGTAATCAGAATTGTGTGTGATCATTATAGACAGCCCATACGGTCTTTTTTGTGAATTGTGTGCTCGTCAGGTGTCGGTGTCAAAACCGGCAGACCTCGGGGTAGGGGGTCCCGGATTGTGGATCTAGGATCGATGGTAACAGGAGATAAGGGACATGGTATTTACCCAGGTTTGGGCCCTCTCTAAGAGGTAAAACCCTACTCCTGCTTGATTGTATTCGATATATGTGTTACAGGGTCGATCTACCTCGAGATTAGTATGAGCAAACCCTAGGCTACGGGGGATGAAGATTGCCCTCTCCCTAATGACTACACCCTTCGGTTTATATAGACACTGATATGGCTAGGGTTACTAAAGATAGATTGCATATCAGGAATAAAAGAGATCTTGTGCCTTCATGACTTTGAGGATACTCCACGGCTTCATAGAATTCCTCCCATAGTACGGCTCCACCAGTCCGGCCCGTATACAATGGGCCGTCACCCCGAGGACCCCTTAGTCCATGACTCCATCAGTAGCCCCCGAACTTGCCTTCAACGCCAGAACTTGTGTCCGACATCCGCTCTGATAACTGTATTCCGCTTGCAAGGTGAGTACTTCAGCGGATCTTTTCTTGAAGCGCGGCTCGAGGCCGATGCCACCCTTGACACGTCCCTTCGAGGTGGAGATCGTGTCCCGCCTTTTGGGGGATATGGTTAATGATTTCGATCCCCCCTTTCATAATGTTGCGGAGATATCGGGAAGTGGAGAAGCCAACACTACAAAAAAAGACACATCCCTGACATTTTGGGCCAAACGAAATTTTTTTGTCATACTTATGACACTTCTATGACGATAATTGTGACAAAACCTGGTATCATCATAGATGTGGTGGGGTCCTACTTCTATGACAGAAAATGGGCTTTTCGTCCTGGGCGGGCCGGAGACGTAGCTGCATGACATTCTTTGGACCGTCCATGACGGAAAAAACCATGGTAGAAGCGAGGGCGAGGAAAATATCGGGGAGTTCCCGGTTACGGTGGGTGGTCGGGGGCCGAGCGATGCGCGTTTCTCTCGTATGTACATGTGTGTGTGCAAGGCGTTGCGCTTTAACTGAACCTGAGCGAGGCGTTGTGCTCTAACTGAACCCGAGCGATTGCACTGCAGGCTACGCATTACTGAACCCGAGTGATCGATCGATCCCTTGCTGTTAACTGAACCCGAGTGATTCCTTCGCTACTGCTGCTAACTGAAGCCGGTCGTTGTTGCCTCTTGATGAACAGTGAGTGTTGTTGGGGGGTTTGGATGAACAGTTCCCGGTGGGGTTGGATGAACAGGACCTCGTGGTAGTAGAGGCCGTTGCCGCTGGATGAACAGTACCCCGATCGATCGAGCCGGTGGATGAACAGGACCCCGTGGAGGGCTGGTTGAACAGTAGCTGGTGGAGGGCTGGTTGAACAGTAGTCGGTGGAGGGCTGGATGAACAGTAGCCCGTGGAGGGGTGGTTGAACAGGACCCCGTGGAGAGGGCTGGCTGAACAGTAGCCGGTGGAGGAACGGTGGAGGCTGGATGAACATGAGCCCATGGATGAATAGTCGCAGATGGAGGCTAGAGGAGGTCAACGATGGATGAACATGAGCCCGTGGAGGCAGTCGACGGTGGATGAACAGTAGCCCGTGGAGGCAGTCGACGGTGGAGATGAACAGTATCCCGTGGAGTCCTGTTTTGCGGTACGCCACACCCCTCCCGATGAACAGGACCGCCGTTTCGACCGTAGCGCTCCAACACAAGTCTATTTCCTCCGTTTTGCGGTATGCCACACCCCTCTCGATCAACAGGACCCCGTTTCGACCGTAGGAGGTCCGTTTCCTCCGTTTTGCAGTACGCCAGACCCCTCCCGATGAACCGGATCCCGTTTCGACCGTGGACGGTCGAACACAAGGCCGTTTCCTCCGTTCTGTAGTACGCCAAGCCTCGTTTCCATTGGTTGTTCCATCCAAGCCGGTTGGCTCCTGATGAACACGACGATGCATTCCATTCTGACCCAGCCGGTTGCCCACCCATGATCACGACGATGAGCAGCTTCTCCGTTCCGACCCAGCCATGTACACGAGCCCTGGCCGTATGTATGCGCGAGTAGGCGTTTGAGACCCCGTCCGTATGTACGTACGTGGCCGTATTTACTTTCTTGCACACTGGCCACTATACGTACGTGTACATGCTACGTGTGCGCCTCTATTACGACACATGCCCTTCCTTACACGGCCACGGTTCATCGCTGCAGCCTGCGGACAGACCGATCGTATGTACGTACATGTTCGTGACCAGAATGACAACGCTACGTATGCTTCGACCGGGTGGGTCCCGACTGTCAGGCACTTCCTTGCGTGCGAAGATGTAGCTGGTGGGTCCCAGCAGTCAGGGGGAAACAATTTTTTCATGATATACGGTGGCCCGTCCAGTGGGTCCCTGCTGTCAGGTGGAGGAATCATTATTTTCTGCGTAATAAGGAGGCGCTTCCTTGCTGCGGCCGTGGACCAACTGTCGGCCCCTCCACGTACAGTACTCTTTCGGTCGAAGTCGTTTTTTGACCGCGTTGACCACGCCGCGTCGAGAGCAATAGGGCGGTGGACGGCGGCAAGGCCTAGGAAAGGGACGACGCGGAGCTGGGGAAGACGCGACAGTGGATGCCCACGCGGAGGGGAGTACGTGGGTTGACTGCTTCGACTGCGGTGTGAGGCTGTCGTCGCCGGAGAATAACAGAAAGTGTGGGTGAGTATAGAGGGATGGCATGGCCAGTGATGGCAGCACAGGCGGACACAGGAGGCAGGAGCCGGCGGCACGGCCGACGCTTGTTTGGGCGGTTGGAGCAGGAAGACCAGAGGTTGAAGAAGCACTACGACCGTTCGATGGACATCGTACGATCACTAGAGCTATAATCGTTCATATTCACTAAGTTGACAAAGCCCTCCGTCCCCGTCATCTTAGTAGGCCCACAAGTCAGCCTCCCACAATGGTGGATCCCAGCTAGCAGGCGGAGTATTCATTTTTTTGTGCGTAATAAGGAAGCACTTCCTTGTGTGCGAAGATATAGCTGGTGGGTCCGAGCTGACAGTGGGGGAAACATTTTTTTTCAAGAAATACAGAGGCCCTTCCAGTGGGTCCCAGCTGTCGGGTGGAGGAATCATTATTTTGCGCGTGATAAGGAGGCATTTCCTTGTGTGGACCCCTACTGTCAGCCTCTTCTGATGGCTGTTGTTTGTTGACCATGTTGACCTCACCGTGCCGAGAGCACAAACGCAGTGGACGAGGGTGAGGCCCAAGAAGGGAACGACCCGGAGCCGGCAAAGCCACCAAAGTGGATGCCCACACTGAGGGGTGTACGAGCGTTGACTGGTCAGCTGCGGGATGAGGCTGGCATCGCCGGAAAATAACAAAATGTGCGAGTGAGTAGAGGGATGGCCTGGCGGCAGCACAACCAGCAACGGGAGGAGGGAGCAGGCAGTCCCGCCGGCGCTGGTTTGGGCGGCTGGAGCAGGAAGATCAGAGATTGAAGAAGCACGGCGGCCGCTGGATGGACATCCAACAGCCACTGCTCTGTGTTGACTAAGTTGACAAAGCCTTGCGTACGCGTCAAAAAAAATTTAGGACAGCGTCATCGTCAACCTAGTAGGCCGAGAAGTCAGCTCCAAATCTGTGGAAAACAACATACAACCCATTAGCAATTATTTTCAATAATTTACAGCCCATTTGCTGATTCTTAAGGATATTTGAATCCCATATTCTTTTTATTAGCATTACAGACCATATATTCTGGGCATTGCTAAAAAATTCAACAAATTTTTTTATATTTCGGTGGGGTCTGAACTCTTTTAATCATGAAGTTTTGAGTCATGTTAAAAATATTTTTTTTAAAATTATATCAAAATAAAATTCAAAAAACAAATCTCCGCAAAATGAATGAAATTTAAAATCTTAACTAGCAAGATGCCCGTGCGTTGCATGGAACATGAAGATGCATTTGTATAAGTAGTTTATCTTGTGGGAGAAAAGACGATCTTTTAATGTAATCGCCAGTTGGCTTTGGTTTTTATAAGAGTAGAGAGTAGAGAAATCCAGAAAAAATGATATTTTAATGTAATTGCCGGTTGGCTTTGGTTTAAAAATTTACAACCCATTTCTTACAACTTATAGCCCATTTTCTAGGGAAGCCCATTTCTTACTACTTTACATCCCTCCCTCCTCGTCTTGAAAGATTTGCTGCCCAGCAGGGCTTAGAAAAGCAAGTAGGCCTCGGTTTTGGTGTTCTCCAAAAAAAAGAACTGGGCTAGCCATTTTCAGAAAGAAAAAAGATATCAACTGGGCTCGTCATGTGCTTAAATAAAAGCGTAAGCGTGGGCTATAATATCCTGAAAGAAAAAATTGTTTCAAAAGCAGCAGCGAGAAATGCCGAAAAACACCAGATTTTGGAACAAAGCGATTCCTTGAAAATGGCAAAGGTTCGGTGAACATCAGAAGAAGAAAGCAGAAAACAGATGCACTTCTGGGGTGATAGCTTTGCACAGATAGCACTGGCTTGGATCAAAATTAGACATACAGTAACCTTTAGTAGCAGAGACAGAGAACCTGATCGGGTTGTTCACTGCGAGTGGCCTTGCATTGGTTTGCTGCTTGCATCACATGCACAGATCCCAGGTAGATCACAACAACATCGGATAATTAATGTCCCTATACAGCACATCAAGATCTGGATATACAATTTTTGGACAGCTGCAGTTGGTTTAAGCAATAAGCATCACCATGCCTGGAAGTGGAAATATTCTACAGGAAATAAACAGGGCACAAGGCCAAAGTATGGAAAATATGGAATATTGTTTAAATTGCCAAAGTATGGAAAATATACCAATACTCCTTATTGTTGATGAATGGCACTGGATGCAAAATTCATGAAGAGCTTTGTAGCTTCTTTTAGTAGATTTCTCAAAGCTGAGAGCATCTACAGTTAACTAAGAGCTGCTACAAACCCTGGTCTACATGATATTTTAAAAGTAATACCACGATAAATGGTCGGACCACAATTTAAACAATTACAAAGATAGCTCCCCGGCAATGTGATACATCTCCAACGTATCTATAATTTTCGATTGCTCCATGCTATAATATCTACTGCTTTGGACATTGTTGGGCTTTATTATCCACTTTTATATTACTTTTGGGACTAACCTATTAACCGGAGGCCCAGCCCAGAATTGTTGTTTTTTGCCTGTTTTAGGGTTTCGAAGAAAAGGAATATCAAACGGAGTCCAAATGGAATGAAACCTTCGGGAACGTGATTTTCTCACTGAATACAACTCAGGAGACTTGGACCCTACGTCAAGCCAATTAATAGGAGGCCACGAGGTAGGGGGCGCGCCTGCCCCCCCTAGGCGCGCCCTCCACCCTCATGGGCCCCCTATTGCTCCACCGACGTACTTCTTCCTCCTATATATATCCACGTACCCCCAAATGATCAGATACGGAGCCAAATACCTAATTCCACCGCCGCAACTTTCTGTATCCACGAGATCCCATCTTGGGGCCTATTCTGGAGCTCCGCCGGAGGGGCATCGATCACGGAGGGCTTCTACATCATCATCCAAGCCCTTCCGATGAAGTGTGAGTAGTTTACTTCAGACCTACGGGTCCATAGTTAGTAGCTAGATGGCTTCTTCTCTCTTTTTGGATCTCAATACAATGTTCTCCCCCTCTCTCGTGGAGATCTATTCGATGTAATCTTCTTTTTGCAGTGTGTTTGTTGAGACCGATGAATTGTGGGTTTATGATCCAGTCTATCTATGAATAATATTTGAATCTTCTCTGAATTCTTTTATGTATGATTGGTTATCTTTGCAAGTCTCTTCGAATTATCAGTTTGGTTTGGCCTACTAGATTGATTTTTCTTGCCATGGGAGAAGTGCTTAGCTTTGGGTTCGATCTTGCGGTGTCCTTTCCCAGTGACAGAAGGGGCAGAAAGGCACGTATTGTATCGTTGCCATCAAGGATAGCAAGATGGTTTTTTTTATCATATTGCATGAAACTATCCCTCTACATCATGTCATCTTGCTTAAGGCGTTACTCTGCTTTTAACTTAATACTCTAGATGCATGCTGGATAGCGGTCGATGAGTGGAGTAATAGTAGTAGATGCAGGCAGGAGTCGGTCTACTTGTCTCGGACGTGATGCCTATATACATGATCATACCTAGATATTCTCATAACTATGCTCAATTCTGTCAATTGCTCAGCAGTAATTTGTTCACCCACCATAGAATACTTATGCTCTTGAGAGAAGCCACTAGTGAAACCTATGGCCCCCAGGTCTCTTTCTCATCATATCAATCTCCATTACTTTATTATTGCTTTGCTTTTTTCTTTGCCTTTTACTTTTCACTTTGCATCTCTATACCAAAAATACCAAAAATATTATTTATCATCTCTATCAGATCTCACTTTCATAAGTGGCCGTAAAGGGATTGACAACCCCTAAGCGCGTTGGTTGCGTTGAGCTATTGTTTTTGTGTAGGTACGAGGGACTCGTGCATAGCCTCCTACTGGATTGATACCTTGGTTCTCAAAAACTGAGGGAAATACTTACGCTACTTTGCTGCATCATCCTCTCCTCCTCGGGGAAATCCAACGCAGTGCTTAAGAGGTAGCAAGAAGAATTTCTGGCGCCGTTGCCGGGGAGTCTGCGCAAAAGTCAACATACCAAGTACCCATCACAATCCCTATCTCCCGCATTACATTATTTGCCATTTGCCTCTCGTTTTCCTCTCCCCCACTTCACCCTTGCCGTTTTATTCGCCCTCTCTCTCTATCCTCCCTCTCTTTCTCTATTTGCCTCTTTTTGCCCATTTGCCTTTTGTTTGCTCGTGTGTTGGATTTCTTGTTTGTCGCGATGGCTCAAGATAATACTAAATTGTGTGACTTCACCAATACCAACAATAATGATTTCCTTAGCACTCCGATTGCTCCTCTTACCGATGCTGAATCTTGTGAAATCAATACTGCTTTGCTGAATCTTGTCATGAAAGATCCGTTCTCCGGCCTTCCTAGTGAAGATGCCGCTACCCATCTTAATAGTTTCGTAGGTTTGTGTGACATGCAAAAGAAGAAAGATGTCGATAATGATATTGTTAAATTGAAGCTATTTCCTTTTTCGCTTAGAGATCGTGCTAAAGCTTGGTTTTCGTCTTTGCCTAAAAAAAGTATTGATTCATGGAACAAGTGCAAAGATGCTTTTATCTCTAAGTATTTTCCTCCCGCTAAGATCATCTCTCTTAGAAACGATATTATGAATTTTAAGCAACTTGATCATGAACATGTTTCACAAGCTTGGGAGAGAATGAAATTAATGATACGTAATTGCCCTACTCATGGTTTAAATTTGTGGATGATTATACAAAAAATTTATGCCGGATTGAATTTTGCTTCTAGAAATCTTTTAGATTCGGCCATGGGAGGCACTTTTATGGAAATCACTTTAGGAGAAGCTACTAAACTCCTAGATAATATTATGGTTAATTATTCTCAATGGCATACTGAAAGATCTACTAAAAAGGTGCATGCGATAGAAGAAATTAATGTTTTGAGTGGAAAGATGGACGAACTTATGAAATTATTTGCTAATAAGAGTGTTTCTTCCGATCCTAATGATGTGCCCTTGTCTACTTTGATTGAGAATAATAATGAATCTATGGATGTGAATTTTGTTGGTAGGAACAATTTTGGTAACAACGCGTATAGAGGAAATTTCAACCCTAGGCCTTATCCTAGTAATCCCTCTAATAGTTATGGTAGTTCCTACAACAATTTTTATGGAAATTATAATAAGATGCCCTCTGATTTTGAATCTAATATTAAAGAATTTATTACTTCGCAAAAGAATTTTAATGCTTTGATTGAAGAAAAATTGCTTAAGATTGATGATTTGGCTAGGAACATTGATAGAATTGCTCTTGATGTTGATTCTTTGAAACTTAGATCTATTCCACCTAAGCATGATATCAATGAGTCTCTCAAAGCCATGAGAATTTCCATTGATGAGTGCAAGGAAAGAACCGCTAGTACGCGTGCTATGAAAGATGCCTTTATTTGTAGCGACCAGACCTCAAACGGTCCAATCTCTGTGCTCAGGTGTCATCCCTGGATCAGTAATGCTGACACCACACAGTACTTGAAGGATTTATAACAGAGTAGCAATCACACACTTATTACATCGAGTGTCTCAAAAGAGAACTTATTACAATAAATATGGCTTAAGGCCATCTAATAACGATAACAACGGAAGTCTTGGAAGATAAGTGAGTCCATCAACTCCAACGGCATCACTGAGTATAGAACCATGACCTAAAAACTCCATAATCGTCGTCTGAAAAGTCTGCAACATTAACGTTGCAGCCCGAAACGGGTCAGCACATGGAATATGCTGGCAAAATAACACATAGAGAGTAATGGAATGAAACAGCTATACTATGTGCATATTTGGCTGGTGGAAAGCTCTATGGTTACAGTTTTGCGTAAAGCCAATTTTTCCCTACTGCAAAGGAATAGATTTTATTTAACTATCATGGTAGTTGTTAAACATTGAGAATGGTTGACAGCATTCTCAATCCCAATTAAGCATCAGCATTAAACAAAACCCAACAAATTAAATTTTAGAGTAACATGTTGAGATTCACATGATAATCCAGGTACTAGATACTCAAGATGTCCATAACCGGGGACACGGCTAACCATGATTAGTTTATACACTCTGCAGAGGTTTGCGCACTTTTCCCCACAAGACTCGATCTCCTCCCTTGGTTTTCTCGCACTGCATGGTGTTTGAGAAACGGATGACCGATACATAGTCTTTCAGAAGCGCTAGCACCTTACGAACGGGTAGACTGTACCAACCTACATCCCCTACATCTTCTAGTCTACCATTGTAAGAGTTCGCACAACTTAGTCAACTATGCTAGAGCCCATAATAGCTTGTGGCTGCACACGGAAGTTTCTAGCATGAATAATCTCATGATCCCTTTGAGCCTGGGTGGCGGTCCATAAAGAAAAACAGGCAATCGCTGGAATACCCAGGTGCCTCAATCCACCCAGATGTGTATTTAAGTTGCCACCTTAGATAAACCATTAATTAACAATCTCACATCTGTCATGGATACACTCACCCAATCCACGTCTACTAGCATAGCATGGCATAATAAGCAAACGTAGAAGTAACTTCAAGGTTTGATAATAACGGGTAATAGGTACTACCTCAACTACTTCCTAAACCCAAAATTTAATTAGATCCTAATCATGCAATGTGTAAGGATTGATCTAGTGCAATAAAACTGGGTAGAGGGAAAACATGATCAAAGTGTTACTTGCCTTGCTGATGATCCGGGAAACCTAGCGATTCGAAGTAGCAAGTGGCGCACTCCAGGTACTCTATCGCAAACAAACAAGCATACAATAAGTACTCAGCTAATGCACAGGTAAAACTCAAATAAGAGATCTAACCAGAAAGTTCAACTTAAGAACTCCGGTTGGCAAAAAGAATCAAATCGAACGAAGCAACAGAAGACAAACGGCAAAAGAAACAGGCTTCGTTTACTATTCTGGATCTAAGGCAATTTTTACAGTGGCAAAAAGTTGTTTAAGTTGGCTAAACGGAAAGAGGGTTTCGAGATGAAACTCCAGGCGCTTGAATCGCCTGATTCCGATAAATCAGCTAAAAGTTAGACTAAAACGAAAATTGGATCAAAAATCACGATCAGAAAATCGTGGATTTAATCCGAGAAAAAGAAAAACGACGAACAGTTTAACGAACGAGCGTTTGTTAACTGGATCTAAACGAAGAACGCGTTCGTTAAAACGAATGAATGAGCGAACGCTCGCTAATTAACCTAAACCAAAAAAACCGATCTAAAGAAAAAAACGGAAACTAAAAAAACCAAACGAAAACCGGCGAAAACCGAACGGTATTTCCGGGAAAACCGGCGGTGGGTCAACCTCGGCGGCTCGGGCGGCAAGACGGGCGGCGGCGGCTTCGGCGAGGCGGCGGCGTCGGGGTCCGGCGGGGCGGCGGCGTCGGGCGCAGCTGCGTGCGGCGGGCGGGGCGGCGGCAGCGCGGGGTTCGAGGCGGGGCGGCTAGGGTTTCGGCCCGGGACGGGCCGACGGCTTATAAAGGCTGAGGCCTGGAGGAGTCCGGGCCTAGCACGGCCCGTAGGTCGGTTCAGTTTTTTTTAAATAGTTACGCTGAGAAAAAAACAAAAGGACTACTAAACGGACTCCAAAAATCCCGAAATAAATTTTCCCCGGCTTCTAAAATCAAGTCGCACAGGATGAACATTTATTTGGGGCCTAAATGCAATTTTGAAAAACGCGCATTTTTTCTAAATTCAAATAAAATAGCAAATAAAACCAAAATAAATCTTATTTGATTTTTTTATTAAATCCTCAATATTTCTTTATTTTGGGAAAGTCATTTTATTCCCCCTCTCATAATTTTTGTAATAGAAATAATTGAAGATAAAATAAATAAAATCAAATGATCCTATTTTCAAAATTTGAGACAACTCAAATATGAAAATAACGAAATCCCCAACTCTCTCCGTGGGTCCTTGAGTTGTGTAAAATTTCTAGGATCAACCAAAATGCAATAAATATGACATGCAATGATGATCTAGTATATAACATTCCAAATTGAAAATTTGGGATGTTACAAACCTACCCCCCTTAAGATGAATCTCGCCCTCGAGATTCAGGTTGGCTAGAAAATAGGTCAGGATGGTCCTTCAGCAAATCTTCCTCTCGCTCCCAGGTGGCTTCATCCTCCGTGTGGTGGCTCCACTGAACTTTGCAAAACTTGATAACCTTACTGCGGGTGACTCGACTGGCATACTCTAGAATCTTAACTGGTTTCTCCTCATAGGTCAAATCACTGTCCAACTGGATTGCTTCCAGCGGCACTGTATCTCTCAGCGATATATCGGCCATCTCTGCGTGGCACTTCTTCAACTAGGAAACATGGAACACATCGTGAACTACTGACAATCCTTCGGGCAAGTCCAACTTATAAGCTACTTCTCCCATGCGTTCCAAAACTTTGTATGGGCCTACAAAACGTGGCGCTAATTTTCCCTTAACTCCAAAGCGCTTAACTCCTCGAAGTGGTGATACTCGAAGATAGACTCGGTCTCCGACTTCGTAAACTGTCTCCTTGCATTTAGAACCTGCGTAGCTCTTCTGCCTGGATTGGGCTACCTTGAGCCTATCGCAAATCAATTTCACTTTCTGTTCAGATTCCTTTATCAGATCTGGTCCAAACAACTGGCGATCTCCAACTTCACCCCAAGACAATGGGGTCCTGCACCTCCTTTCATACAAGGCTTCGAAAGGGGCCATCTTCAAACTGGATTGATAGTTGTTGTTGTAAGAGAACTCTGCATATGGCAAATTCTCGTCCCAACTAGATCCGTAATCTAGCGCACAAGCTCTTAGCATATCCTCCAAAATCTGATTGACTCTCTCAGTCTGTCCATCTGTTTGCGGGTGGAAAGCTGTGCTAAACTCCAGCCTAGTTCCCAAAGTTTCATGCAACTAATTCTAGAACTTTGGGTTCCTCTATCTGATACTATACTCCTAGGAACTCCATGCAGACATACGATCCTGGTCATGTATATCTTTGCCAACTTTGCACTGGTATAGGTAGTCTTCACGGGAATGAAATGAGCTACCTTTGTCAAACGATCGACTACAAGCCAAATCGAGTCATAGCCTGAACGTGTTCTGGGCAATCCCGTGATGAAATCCATGCCTAACTTATCCCACTTCCATTCGGGTATCAGCAATGGCTGTAGCAATCCGGCTGGCTTCTGATGCTCTGCCTTTACTCTCTGACATACATCACAAACTGCTACATATTCTGCAATATCCTTCTTCATTTCAGTCCACCAGAAAATATCCTTCAAATCCAAATACATCTTGGTATTTCTGGGGTGTATCGAATACGGTGAATCATGGGCCTCTTGTAAAATTAACTTCCTGATCTCCGAATCATTTGGTACATAAACACGATCTTCAAACCATAAGGTATCGTGCTCATCCTCACGAAATCCCTTAGCTTTTCCTTTGCTCATTTTCTCCTTAATAGAGGCAATCCCCTTGTCAGTCTTTTGGGCTTCTCTGATCCTATCCATCAATGTAGACTGAATCTCCAATGCTGCTACATAGCCTCTTGGAACTATTTCCAAATATAGCTCCCGAAGATTTTCGGCTAACTCACTTGGTAAATCTCCCGTCATTAAGGTGTTGACATGACTTTTACGGCTCAATGTGTCAGCTACTACATTAGCCATTCCAGGGTGATAATGCAATCTCATATCATAATCCTTGATGAGCTCCAACCATCTCCTTTGTCTGAGATTCAACTCCTTCTGTGTGAAAATATATTTCAAGCTCTTGTGATCCGTATACACCTCGCAATGGTTTCCAATGAGAAAATGTCTCCAAGTCTTCAATGCATGCACTACGGCTGCTAACTCCAAATCATGCGTAGCATAATTCAACTCATGGGGCTTAAACTATCGTGAGGCATATGAAACAACTCTTCCTTCCTGCATAAGCACTGCTCCAAGTCCTCGACGTGAAGCGTCACAATACACCTCATAATCCTTGGTCTGATCCGGTAAAATCAACACTGGTGAGGTAACCAAACGTTTCTTCAACTCCTGAAAACTAGCCTCACATTCCTCAGTCCATATGAATTTGGTATCCTTCTTCAATAACTCCGTCATAGGTTTCGCAATCTTTGAGAAATTCTCAATGAACCTCTGGAAGTATCCTGCGAGTCCAAGAAAACTCCGGATCTCTCCAACTGTGGTTGGCGCTTCCCACTTGGTCACGGTATCAACTTTAGTGGGATCTACTGCTATACCTTCTTCGGATATAACGTGTCCGAGAAATCCAACTTCTTTCAACCAAAACTCACATTTGCTAAACTTGGCATATAACTGATGTTCTTTGAGCTTACCAAGTACCAAACGCAAATGCTCCTTATGCTCCTCTTCATTCTTCGAGTAAACCAGGATATCATCAATGAACACTACGACGAACTTATCCAAGAACTCCATAAACACTTTGTTCATCATGTTCATAAAATATGCAGGTGCGTTAGTCAGACCAAATGGCATAACGGTATACTCGTACAGCCCATACCTGGTGGTAAAAGCCGTCTTGGGTATATCCTGTTCCCGAATCTTCAACTGGTGGTATCCTGATCGCAGATCGATTTTAGAAAATACCTTAGCTCCTTGCAATCGATCAAACAGATCAATGATCATCGGTAGTGGGTACTTGTTCTTGATGGTTACTTCATTCAATCCTCGATAATCAACAACCATCCTTAATGATCCATCCTTCTTTTCCACTAGAAGTACTGGCGATCCCCAAGGTGAAGAACTTGGGCGAATGTATCCTTTATCCAGTAACTCCTTAATTTGCTTCTTAATCTCCACCAAATCCTTTGCGGGCATCCTATATGGTCTCTTTGATATTGGCCCTGTGCCTGGCAAAAGCTCAATCAAAAACTCAATATCTCTATCCGGCGGCATGCCTGGCAATTCTTCTAGAAAAACATCGGGGAAATCCTTCACTACTGGTACTTCCTCCTGCACAACTCCTGTTAAACAATTTGCTTGAGTCCTCTTTGGCACATGTCGGGATACATACTTGATCCTTCTCCCTTCTGAGGTGGTAAGAAAAATTGACTTACTGGCACATTCAATATTCCCTTCATACTTTGACAACCAATCCATGCCTAATATCACATCCAATCCTTGAGATTCCAGCACTATTAGGTCTGATGGAAATATGTAGTTACCAATCCTTAATGGTAACCGATCACACCATAAACTAGCCATATATTCTGCTCCGGGCGAGATTACTAACATGGGTGACCTAAGGGCTTGGGTTGGAAGTTTATACTTATCCACAAATCCCCTTGATATGTATGAATGCGATGCACCAGTATTGAAAATAACAAGTGCAGTAAATGACTTAACCAAAAACTTACCGATTACTGCATCCGGCTGCTCTTCAACCTCTTCCACGTTAACGTGGTTCACCTGTCCCCTATTGAAAGGGTTCGGCTTCTTCCCAGAGCTTCCATTGCCATTTCCATTCTGGGATTCAGGACATTCATTGGCATAATGTCCGGTCTTCTAGCACTTAAAGCAAGTGACTTGGCTCAGGTCTCTCTTGGCTGGGGTCGATGGGTTGGGGCGGTTCTGGCCGTTGCTTCCTCCATTCCCATTACCATTCTTGGTGCCATTGTGGTTGTGCGAGCTACCTCCTCCATGGGTATGCTGAAAATGTCCTCCCGACCTAGGGGTAAAACGTGGCTTCTGCTGAGCTCCTGAATTGTGCTTCCCTTGTCCATACTTCCTCTTGTGATTCTCAATCTGCTGCTGCTTCCCTTGAATCATGAGAGCACGATCTACCAACTCCTGGTAGTTGTTGAAGGTTGCTACCATCAACTGCATGCTCAACTCATCATTCAGTCCTTCCAGAAACTTCTCCTGCTTTGCTGCATCCGTAGCAACGTCATCTGGGGCATAACATGCTAATTTACTAAAGTCCTCCATATACTGGCCAACTGTCCGTCCTCCTTGGCGCAAGTTGCGAAACTCTCGCTTCTTTATGGCCATAGCTCCTGCTGAAACATGGGCAGTTCGAAAAGCTTGCTGAAACTGGTCCCATGTGACAGTGTCGACAGGGAAAGTGGCTGTGAAATTCTCCCACCATGATGCTGCGGGTCCTTCAAGCTGATGTGCGGCAAACTTCACCTTTTCCGCATCCGTACATCCTGCTGTGGTCAACTCTCTAGCTGTCTTGCGGAGCCAATCATCTGCTACTATGGGCTTGGTGCTACTGGAAAACACCGGCGGATTCAGCCTAAGAAAACGGGCTAAGTGATCAACAGGTGGTGGTGGTGGTGGGTTGTTGTTGTTGTTCCCCTGATTCTGATTCTGGACTAGCAACTACATCAATGTGTTCTGCTGCTGGATCAACTGGGTGAGCTCCGGTGGAAAGGTAAATCCGGGGTCATGTCTCAGAGGCATCTAAGGGTTTAGAAAAGATGAGATTTAAGAATAGAGGGGGTCTATAGAGAAACACTACCCATATACACATGAGGCAAAACAAACAATTCACTTCATTCAAACAATCAAACAAGGGCATACAAACGATCTAACTATCGAAAAGTGATCGGACTACTATATTTACATGGTGGACTACTACTACTGTTGGGGTGGTCTTCTAGAAATATTCTTCGGTTGCAGACTCCATGATATCTGCTCCAGCTTCATCAACATAGTCATCATCGCTATCATTTGGATCCGAGTCGGTGTCGTCGATGATGATGTAATCTTCCGGGCGAATCTCCTTGGGTTCCTTGTCTTCTTCTACCGGTGTAGGGCCTCCCATGAATATTCCGATCTTCTTGATCAGATCGTCATTCTTTTCCACTAATACTTCGATTTCCTCTTCATAATCTTCACGTGTAGCTTTGAGTTGTTCCTCCAGTTCCTTGATTCTTGTCTTTGCCTTCTTCAGATCTATCATGTCGACGCACATCTGGTTCTCCTGACGTCGAATGTGCTGGTTTAACTCTTGGATAAAAGCTGCAACTGATCTATCCTTCCTGGTGCTGATCATCTCCCAGTGCTCATCTCGGCGCCCACAAATCTGGTAGATAGTATCCTTGAGATCATTGCGGTAGACTTCTCCAATGCATCCCATGGCGATGTGAGTTGCCATGCTCTTTCCTAGACTCCAAGTTGGTGCATCAAAAGAAAACTCTATGGGATTAGTGACTGGCATGAACGTTCTTCCTGGAACTTGAACTTGAATCATCCAACGTTTCTCTTCAGGTAAAGTGGCGTTGTAGGTTCTGGTGAAGCTTGGTACTCCTATATTCAGGTATCTAGTGACTTCCTTCAAGTGACGTCCAAAGGGTGTATCTTCATCCGGTTGAGTGAACTTGTTCCTTGCATCCATCATCCTAAAAGAATAGAGAAGATGAGGAGTCAGAAAAGAGAAGAGAGTGAATAGTGATCTAGGTCTTTAGCTTAGTGGTCGTGTCCTACAGTCAGCGTGTGCTCTGATACCATCTTGTAGCGACCAGACCTCAAACGGTCAAATCTTTGTGCTCAGGTGTCATCCCTGAATCAGTAATGCTGACACTACACAGTACTTGAAGGATTTATAACAGAGTAGCAATCACACACTTATTACATCGAGTGTCTCAAAAGAGAACTTATTACAATAAATATGGCTTAAGGCCATCTAATAACGATAACAGCGGAAGTCTTGGAAGATAAGTGAGTCCATCAGCTCCAACGGCATCACTAAGTATAGAACCACGACCTAAAAACTCCTTAATCGTCGTCTGAAAAGTCTGCAACATTAACGTTGCAGCCCGAAACGGGTCAACACATGGAATATGCTGGCAAAGTAACACATAGAGAGTAATGGAATGAAACAGCTATACTATATGCATATTTGGCTGGTGGAAAGCTCTATGGTTACAGTTTTGCGTAAAGCCAATTTTTCCCTACTGCAAAGGAATAGATTTTATTTAACTATCATGGTAGTTGTTAAACATTGAGAATGGTTGACAACATTCTCAATCCCAATTAAGCATCATCATTAAACAAAACTTAACAAATTAAATTTTAGAGTAACATGTTGAGATTCACATGATTATCCAGGTACTAGATACTCAAGATTTCCATAACCAGGGACACGGCTAACCATGATTAGTTTATACACTCCGCAGAGGTTTACGCACTTTTCCCCACAAGACTCGATCTCCTCCGTTGGTTTTCTCGCACTGCATGGTGTTTGAGAAACGCATGACCGAGACATAGTCTTTCAGAAGCGCTAGCACCTTACGAACGGGTAGACCATACCAACCTACATCCCCTACATCTACTAGTCTACCACTGTAAGAATTCGCACAACTTAGTCAACTATGCTAGAGCCCATAATAGCTTGTGGCTGCACACGGAAGTTTCTAGCATGAATAATCTCATGATCCCTTTGAGTCTGGGTGGCGGTCCATAAAGAAAAACAGGCAATCGCTGGAATACCCAGGTGCCTCAGTCCACCCAGATGTGTATTTAAGTTGCCACCTTAGATAAACCATTAATTAACAATCTCACATCTGTCATGGATACACTCACCCAATCCACGTCTACTAGCATAGCATGGCATAATAAGCAAACGTAGAAGTAACTCCCAAAGGTTTGATAGTAACGGGTAATAGGTACTACCTCAACTACTTCCCAAACCCACAATTTAATTAGATCCTAATCATGCAATGTGTAAGGATTTATCTAATGCAATAAAACTGGGTAGAGGGAAAACATGATCAAAGTGTTACTTGCCTTGCTGATGATCCAGGAAACCTAGCGATTCGAAGTAGCAAGCGGCGCACTCCGGGTACTCTATCGCAAACAAACAAGCATACAATAAGTACTCAGCTAATGCACAGGTAAAACTCAAATAAGAGATCTAACCAGAAAGTTCAACGTAAGAACTCCGGTTGGCAAAACGAATCAAATCGAACGAAGCAACAGAAGACAAACGGCAAAAGAAATAGGCTTCATTTACTATTCTGGATCTAAGGCAATTTTTACAGTGGCAAAAACTTGTTTAAGTTGGCTAAACGGAAAGAGGGTTTCAAGAAGAAACTCCAGGTGCTTGAATGACCTGATTCCGATAAACTAGCGAAAAGTTAAACTGAAACGAAAATCAGATCAGAAATCACGATCAAAAAATCGCGGATTTAATCCGAGAAAAAGAAAAACGATGAACAGTTTAACGAACGAACGTTCATTAACTGGATCTAAACGAAGAACGCGTTCGTTAAAACGAACGAACAAGCGAACGCTCGCTAATTGACCTAAACCAAAAAAACCGATCTAAAGAAAAAAAGGAAACTAAAAAAACAAGCGAAAACCGGCGAAAACCGAACGGTTTTTCCGAGAAAACCGGCGGTGAGTCAACCTCGGCGGCTTGGGCGACGAGACGGGCGATGGCGGCTCCGGCGAGGCGGCGGCGTCCGGCGGGGCGGCGGCGTCGGCGGCGGCGGGCGGGGCGGCGGCGTCGGCGGCGCGGGGGCAGTGGCGGCGGCGGCGGCGCGGGGTTCGAGGCGGGCGGCTAGGGTTTTGGCCTAGGACGGGCCAGCGGCTTATAAAGGCTGAGGCCTGGAGGAGTCCGGGCCTAGCACGGCCCGCAGTTCGGTTCAGTTTTTTTAAATAGTTATGCTTAGAAAAAAACAAAAGGACTACTAAACGGACTTCAAAAATCCCGAAATAAATTTTCCCCGGCTTCTAAAATCAAGCCGCACAGGATGAACATTTATTTGGGGCCTAAATGCAATTTTGAAAAACATGCATTTTTCCTAAATTCAAATAAAATAGCAAATAAAAACAAAATAAATCTTATTTGATTTTTTATTAAATCCTCAATATTTCTTTACTTTGGGGAAGTCATTTTATTCCCCCTCTCATAATTTTTGTAATAGAAATAATTGAAGATAAAATAAATAAAATCAAATGATCCTATTTTCAAAATTTGAGACAACTCAAATATGAAAATAACGAAATCCCCAACTCTCTCCGTGGGTCCTTGAGTTGTGTAAAATTTCTAGGATCAACCAAAATGCAGTAAATATGACATGCAATGATGATCTAGTGTATAACATTCCAAATTGAAATTTCGGGATGTTACATTATTAAAGCGTGTTCTTCTAGTTCCTATGAAAATAAAGATGAAGATATAAAAGTTATTGATGTGTCTCCTATTAAATCTTTGTTTTGCAATATGAATCTTGATAATGATGGGACTTAATATGATCCACCTTTACCTAGAAGGTGTTCTAAAAATTCGGAGTATTTAGATCTTGATGGTGAAATTGATAAAAGTGGGATTAAAAGAAATAAAACCCTGGATGATGCTAAACCCACTATATTGGATTTCAAGGAATTTAATTATGAAAATTGCTCTTTAATTGATTGTATTTCCTTGTTGCAATCCATGCTAAAATCTCCTCATGCTTATAGCCAAAATAAAGCCTTTACCGAACATATCGTTGATGCCTTGATGCAATCTTATGAAGAAAAACTTGAATTGGAAGTTTTTATCCCTAGAAAACTTTATGATGAGTGGGAACCTACTATTAAAATTAAAATTAAAGATTATGAGTTTTATGCTTTGTGTGATTTGGGTGCTAGTGTCTCTACTATTCCTAAAACTTTGTGTGATTTGCTAGATTTCCGTAATTTTGATGATTGCTCTCTAAACTTGCATCTTGCGGATTCCATTATTAAGAAAACTATGGGAAGAATTAATGATGTTCTTATTGTTGCAAATAGGAATTATGTGCTCGTAGATTTTATCGTTCTTGATATAGATTGCAATCCTTCTTGCCCTATTATTCTCGGTAGACCTTTCCTTAGAACGGTTGGTGCAATTATTGATATGAAGGAAGGGAATATTAGATTCCAATTTCCATTAAAAAGGGGCATGGAACACTTCCCTAGAAAGAAAATAAAATTACCATATGAATCTATCATGAGAGCCACTTATGGATTGCCTACCAAAGATGGCAATACCTAGATCTATTCTTGCTTGTTATGCCCAGCTAGGGGCGTTAAACGATAGCGCTTGTTGGGAGGCAACCCAATTTTATTTTTATTCCTTGCTTTTTTCTCCTGTTTAGTAATAAATAAATTATTTAGCCTCTGTTTTGGTTGTGTTTTTTTGTTTAATTAGTGGTTGTGCCAAGTAGAACCGTTGGGAAGACTTGGGGAAAGTCCTGTTGAACTTGCTGTAAAAAGCAGAAACTTTAGCGCTCACGAGAACTGCTGTCATTTTTATTTGGAGAGTGCTATTTAGTTAATTATTTTTTCATATGATTAATAGATAAATTACTCACGCCCAGAAATTTATTTTAGAATTTTTGGGGTTCCAGATCTTGCGCTAGCTATAGATTACTACAGACTGTTCTGTTTTTGACAGATTCTGTTTTTCGTGTGTTGTTTGCTTATTTTGATGAATCTATGGTTAGTAAAATAGTTTATAATCCATAGAGAAGTTGGAATACAGTAGGTTTAACACCAAAATAAATAAAGAATGAGTTCATTACAGTACCTTGAAGTGGTTTTATGTTTTCTTTCTCTAACGGAGCTCCCGAGATTTCTATTAAGTTTTGTGTTGTGAAGTTTTCAAGTTTTGGGTAAAGATTTGATGGATTATGAAACAAGGAGTGGCAAGATCCTAAGCTTGGGGATTCCCATGGCACCCCCAAGATAATCTAAGGACACCTAAAAGCCAAAGCTTGGGGATGCCACGGAAGGCATCCCCTCTTTCGTCTACTTCTATCGGTAACTTTACTTGGAGCTATATTTTTATTCACCACATGATATGTGTTTTGCTTGGAGCGTCTTTTATGATTTGAGTCTTTGCTTGTTAGTCTACCACAATCATCTTTGCTGTACACACCTTTTGAGAGAGCCATACATAATTTGGAATTTGATAGAATACTCTATGTGCTTCACTTATATCTTTTGAGTTATATAATTTTGCTCTAGTGCTTCACTTATATCTTTTAGAGCACGGTGGTGGATTTGTTTTATAGAAACTATTGATCTCTCATGCTTCACTTAGATCATTTTGAGAGTCTTAATAGCATGGTAATTTGCTTAATAATAATATGCTTGGTATTCAAGATTTTTAAAACTTTCTTTTGAGTGCGCTGAATACTAAGAAAAAAATTGATGCTTGATAATTATTTTGAGATATGAGGATGGTGATATTAGAGTCATGCTAGTTGAGTAGTTGTGAATTTGAGAAATGCTTGTGTTAAAGTTTGTGATTCCCGTAGCATGCACGTATGGTGAACCGTTATGTGATGAAGTCGGAGCATGATTTATTTATTGATTGTCTTCCTTATGAGTGGCGGCGGGAACGAGCGATGGTCTTTTCCTACCAATCTATCCCCCTAGGAGCATGCGCGTAATACTTTGCTTTGATAACTTCTATGCAATAAGTATATGAGTTCTTTATGACTAATGTTGAGCCCATGGATTATACGCACTTTCCTTCCTTCCACCATTGCTAGCCTCTCTAATACCGCACACTTTTCGCTGGTATCATACACCCACCAAATATCTTCCTCAAAACAGCCACCATACCTACCTATCATGGCATTTCCATAGCCATTCCGAGATATATTGCCATGCAACTTTCCACCATTCCGTTCATTATGACACGCTCCATCATTGTCATATTGCTAGCATGATCATGTAGTTGACATCGTATTTGTGGCAAAGCCACTGTTCATAATTCTTTCATACATGTCACTCTTGATTCATTGCATATCCTGGTACACTGCCGGAGGCATTCATATAGAGTCATATTTTGTTCTAAGTATCGAGTTGTAATTGTTGAGTTGTAAGAAAAATAAAAAGTGTGATGATCATCATTTTTAGAGCATTGTCCCAAGTGAGGAAAGGATGATGGAGACTATGATTCCCCCACAAGTCGGGATGAGACTCCGGACGAAAAAAAAGAAAAGAAAAAGAGGCCATAAAAAAAGAGAAGGCCCAAAAAAAATGAGAGAAAAAGAGAGAAGGGACAATGTTACTATCCTTTACCACACTTGTGCTTCAAAGTAGCACCATGATCTTCATGATAGAGAGTCTCTCATTCTGTCACTTTCATATACTAGTGGGAATTTTTCATTATAGAACTTGGCTTGTATACTCCAATGATGGGCTTCCTCAAAATGCCCTAGGTCTTCGTGAGCAAGCAAGTTGGATGCACACCCACTTAGTTTCTTTTGTTGAGCTTTCATATACTTATAGCTCTAGTGCATCCGTTGCATGGCAATCCCTACCCACTCACATTAATATCTATTGATGGGCATCTCCATAGCTCGTTGATACGCCTAGTTGATGTGAGACTATCTTCCCCTCTTTTTGTCTTCTCCACAACCACCATTCTATTCCACATATAGTGCTATATCCATGGCTCACGCTCATGTATTGCGTGAAGACCGAAAAAGTTTTGAAAATGTCAAAAGTATGAAACAATTGCTTGGCTTGTCATCGGGGTTGTGCATGATTTAAATACTTTGTGTGGTGAAGATAGAGCATAGCCAGACTATATGATTTTGTAGGGATAGCTTTCTTTGGCCATGTTATTTTGAGAAGACATAATTGCTTTGTTAATATGCTTGAAGTATTATTATTTTTATGTCAACATGAACTTTTGTCTTGAATCTCTTGAATCTGAATATTCATACCACAATTAAGAAGATTTACATTGAAATTATGCCAAGTAGCACTCCGCATCAAAAATTCTGTTTTTATCATTTACCTACTCGAGGACGAGCAGGAATTAAGCTTGGGGATGCTTGATAAGTCTCCAACGTATCTATAATTTTTGATTGCTCCATGCTATAATATCTACTGTTTTGGACATTATTGGGCTTTATTATCCACTTTTATATTATTTTTGGGACTAACCTATTAACCGGAGGCCCAGCCTAGAATTGTTGTTTTTTTGCCTGTTTTAGGATTTTGAAAAAAAGGAATATAAAACGGAGTCCAAACGGAATGAAACCTTCGGGAATGTGATTTTCTTACCGAATACAACTCAGGAGACTTGGACCCTACGTCAAGCCAATTAACAGGAGGCCACGAGGTAGGGGGGCGTGCCTGCCCCCCCAGGCGCGCCCTCCACCCTCGTGGGCCCCCTGTTGCTCCACCGACGTACTTCTTCCTCCTATATAGATCCACGTACCCCCAAACGATCAGATACGGAGCCAAAAACCTAATTCCACCGCCGCAACTTTCTGTATCCACGAGATCCCATCTTGGGGCCTGTTCCGGAGCTCCGCCGGAGGGGGCATCGATCACGGAGGGCTTCTACATCATCATCCAAGCCCTTCCGATGAAGTGTGAGTAGTTTACTTCAGACCTACAGGTCCATAGTTAGTAGCTAGATGGCTTCTTCTCTCTTTTTGGATCTCAATACAATGTTCTCCCCCTCTCTCGTGGAGATCTATTCAATGTAATCTTCTTTTTGCGGTGTGTTTGTTGAGACCGATGAATTGTGGGTTTATGATCCAGTCTATCTATGAATAATATTTGAATCTTCTCTGAATTCTTTTATGTATGATTGGTTATCTTTGCAAGTCTCTTCGAATTATCAGTTTGGTTTGGCCTACTAGATTGGTTTTTCTTGCCATGGGAGAAGTGCTTAGATTTGGGTTCGATCTTGCGGTGTCCTTTCCCAGTGACAGAAGGGGCAGCAAGGCATGTATTGTATCGTTGCCATCGAGGATAACAAGATGGGGTTTTTATCATATTGCATGAAACTATCCCTCTACATCATGTCATCTTGCTTAAGGCGTTACTCTGTTTTTAACTTAATACTCTAGATGCATGATGGATAGCGGTCGATGAGTGGAGTAATAGTAGTAGATGCAGGCAGGAGTCGGTCTACTTGTCTCGGACGTGATGCCTATATACATGATCATACCTAGATATTCTCATAACTATGCTCAATTCTGTCAATTGCTCAACAGTAATTTGTTCACCCCCCGTAGAATACTTATGCTCTTGAGAGAAGCCACTAGTGAAACCTATGGCCTCCGGATCTCTTTCTCGTCATATCAATCTCCATTACTTTATTATTGCTTTGCTTTTTACTTTGCCTTTTACTTTTCACTTTGCATCTCTATACCAAAAATACCAAAAATATTATTTATCATCTCTACCAGATCTCACTTTCGTAAGTGACCGTGAAGGGATTGACAACCCCTAAGCGCGTTGGTTGCGTTGAGCTATTGTTTTTGTGTAGGTACGAGGGACTCGTGCGTAGCCTCCTACTGGATTGATACCTTGGTTCTCAAAAACTAAGGGAAATACTTACGCTACTTTGCTGCATCATCCTCTCCTCTTCGGGGAAATCCAACGCAGTGCTCAAGAGGTAGCACAATGGCGCCAGAAAAGAGCTTGATGTCTACTACACAACCTTCTTCTTGTAGACATTGTTGGGCCTCCAAGTGGAGAGGTTTGTAGGACAATAACAAATTTCCCTCAAGTGGATGACCTAAGGTTTATCAATCTGTGGGAGGCGTAGGATGAAGATGGTCTCTCTCAAACAACCTTGCAACCAAATAACAAAGAGTCTCTTGTGTCCCCAACACACCCAATACAATTGTAAATTGTATAGGTGCACTAGTTCGGCGAAGAGATGGTCATACAAGTGTAATATGGATGGTAGATATAGGTTTTTATAATATGAAAATATAAAAACAACAAGGTAGCAAGTGGTAAAGTGAGCACAAATGGTATTGCAATGCTAGGAAACAAGGCCTAGGGTTCATACTATCACTAGTGCAAGTTCTCTCAACAATAATAACATAATTGGATCATATAACTATCCCTCAACATGCAACAAAGAGTCACTGCAAAGTCACTAATAGCGGAGAACAAACGAAGAGATTATTGCAGGGTACAAAACCACCTCAAAGTTATTCTTTCTGATCGATCTATTCAAGAGTCCGTAGTAAAATAACACGAAGCTATTCTTTCCGTTCAATCTATCATAGAGTTCGTACTAGAATAACACCGTAAGACACAAATCAACCAAAACCCTAATGTCACGTAGATACTCCAATGTCACCTCAAGTATCCGTGGGTATGATTATACGATATGCATCACATAATCTCAGATTCATCTATTCAAACAACACAAAGAACTTCAAAGAGTGCCCCAAAGTTTCTATCGGAGAGTCAAGACGAAAACATGTGCCAACCCCTATGCATAAGTTACACGAGGTCACGGAACTCGCAAGTTGATCAAAACATACATCAAGTGGATCACGTGATATCCCATTGTCACCGCAGATAAGCACATGCAAGACATACATCAAGTGTTCTCAAATCCTTAAAGACTCAATCCGATAAGATAACTTCAAAGGGAAAACTCAATCCATTACAAGACAGTAGAGGGGGAGAAACATCATAAGATCCAACTATAATAGCAAAGCTCGCGATACATCAAGATCATGCCAACTCAAGAACACGAGAGAGAGAGATCAAAAACATAGCTACTGGTACATACCCTCAGCCCCAAGGGTGAACTACTCCCTCCTCGTCATGGAGAGCACCGGGATGATGAAGGTGGCTACCGAAGAGGGATTCCCCCCTCCGACAGGGTGACGGAACGGGTCTAGATTGGTTTTCGGTTCATTTGCGTGCCCCCACCCTCGTGGGCAGCCCGGGACTCTTCTGGCCCAACTCTTTTACTCCATGGCCTTCTTCTGGTCCAAAAATAAGTTCCGTGAAGTTTCTGGTTAATTGGACTCTATTTGATTTTCCTTTTCTGTAAAACTCAAAAACAAGGAAAACACAGAAACTGGCACTAGGCTCTAGGTTAATAGGCTAGTCCCAAAAATCATATAAAATAGCATATAAAACATCCAAGGTTGATAATATAATAGCATGGAACAATCAAAAATTATAGATACGTTGGAGACGTATCAAGCATCCCCAAGCTTAATTCATGCTCATCCTCGAGTAGGTAAATGATAAAAACAGAATTTTTGATGTGGAATGCTACCTAACATATTTATCCATGTAATCCTCTTTATTGTAGCAAGAATATTTAGATCCATAAGATTCAAGACAAAAGTTTAATATTGACATAAAAATAATAATACTTCAAGCATACTAACCAAGCAATTATGTCTTCTCAAAATAACATAGCCAAAGAAAGCCCATCCCTACAAAATCATATAGTTTGGCCATGCTTCATTTGCGTCACACAAAATGCTGCCATCATGCACAATCCTGATGACAAGCCGAGAAATTGGTTCATACTTTTTAATGCGCTTCAGCCTTTTCAACCCTTACGCAACACATGAGCGCAAGCCATGGACATATCACTATGGGTGGAATAGAGTATGATGATAGGGGTTATGTGAGAAGACAAAAAAGAAGAAAGTCTCACATTGATGCGGCTAATCAATGGGCTATGGAGATGCCCATCAATTGATGTCAATGCGAGGAGTAGGGATTTCCATGCAACAGATGCAGTAGAGCTATAAATATATGAAAGCTCATCAAAGAAACTAAGTGGGTGTGCATCCAACTTGCTTGCTCACGAAGACCTAGGGCATTTGAGGAAGCCCATCATTGGAATATACAAGCCGAGTTCTATAATGAAAAATTCCCACTAGTATATGAAAGTGACAAAATAAGAGACTCTCTGTCATGAAGATCATGGTGCTACTTTGAAGCACAAGTGTGGAAAAAGGATAGTAACATTGTCCCTTCTCTCTTTTCCTCTCATTTTTTTATTTGGGCCTTCCCTCTATTTCCTTCTTTTTTTTCTTTTGGCCTCTTTTTCTTCTCTTTTTTTTTCTTTCGTCCGCAGTCCCATCCCGACTTATGGGGGAATCATAGTCTCCATCATCCTTTCCTCACATGGGACAATGCTCTAATAATGTTGATCATCACACTTTTATTTACTTACAACTCAAGAATTACAACTCGATACTTAGAACAAAATATGACTCTATGTGAATGCCTCCGGCGGTGTACTGGGATATGCAATGAATCAAGAGTGACATGTATGAAAAATTATCATGGTGGCTTTGCCACAAATATGATGTCAACTACATGATCATTCAAGGCAATATGATAGTGATGATGCGTGGCATAATAAACGGAACGGTGGAAAGTTGCATGGCAATATATCTCAGAATGGCTATGGAAATGCCATAATAGGTAGGTATGGTGGCTGTTTTGAGGAAGATATGAGGAGGTTTACGTGTGATAGAGCATATCGTATCACGGGGTTTGGATGCACCAGTGAAGTTTGCACCAACTCTCAAGGCGAGAGAGGGCAATGCATGGTACCGAAGAGGCTAGCAATGATGGAAGGGTGAGAGTGCGTAATATCCATGGACTCACATTAGTCATAAAGAACTCATATACTTATTGCAAAAGTTTATTAGCCCTCGAAGCAAAGTACTACTACGCATGCCCCTAGGGGGATAGATTGGTAGGAAAAGACCATCGCTCATCCCCGACCACCACTCGAAAGGAAAGCAATCAAAGAACACGCCATGCTTCCAATTTGTCACACAACGTTTACCATACGTGCATGCTACGGGACTTGCCAACCTCAACACAAGTATTTCTCAATTTCACAATTACTCAACTAGCACAAATCTAATATTACCACCTTTATATCTCGAAACAATTATCAAGTATCAAACTTCTCATAGTATTCAATGCACTCTATATGAAAGTTTTTATTATATCCCTTTTGGATGCCCATCATATTAGGACTAAATTCATAACCAAAGAAAATTACCATGCTGTTTAGGACTCTCAAAATAATATAAGTGAAGCATGAGAGTTCATCTATTTCTTCAAAATAAAACTACCATCGTGCTCTAAAAATATATAAGTGAAGCACTAGAGCAAATGACAAACTACTCCAAAAGATATAAGTGAAGATCAATGAGTAGTCGAATAATTATGCAACTATGTGAAGACTCTCTAACATTGAATAATTTAATATCTTGGTATATTATTAAAACAGCAAGCAAAACTAAAGAAAATAAAATGACGCTCCAAGCAAAACACATATCATGTGGTGAATAAAAATATATCTCCAAGTAAAGTTACCGATGAATGAAGACGAAAGAGGGGATGCCTTCCGGGGCATCCCCAAGCTTAGGATTTTGTTTGTCCTTGAATATTACCTTGGGGTGCCTTGGGCAACCCCAATCTTAGGCTCTTTCCACTCCTTATTCCATAGTCCATCGAATCTTCACCCAAAACTTGAAAACTTCACAACACAAAACTTAACAGAAAACTCGTAAGCTCCGTTAGTATAAGAAAATAAATCACCACTTAGGTACTGTTGTGAACTCATTATAAATTCATATTGGTGTAATATATACTTTATTCCAAATTATCTATGGTTAATACCCTCCGATACTACTCATAGATTCATCAAAATAAGCAAACAACACATAGAAAACAGGATTTGTCAAAAACAGAACAGTCTGTAGTAATCTGTATCAAACTTATACTTCTGGAACTCATAAAATTCTGAAATAAATTGGTGGACGTGAGTAATTTTTCTATTAATCATCTTCAAAAATAATAAACCAAATATCAATCTCCAGTAAAAAATGGTATCTAATCTCGTGAACGCTAAAGTATCTGTTTTTTACAGCAAGATCACAAAGACTTCACCCAAGTCTTACCAAAGGTTCTACTTGGCACAAACACTAATTAAAACATAAAACCACATCTAAACAGAGGCTAGATGAATTATTTATTACTAAACTGGAACAAAAATCAAGGAACAAAAATAAAAATTGGGTTGCCTCCCAACAAGCGCTAACGTTTAACGCCCCTAGCTAGGCATGATGATTTCAATGATGCTCACATAAAAGATAAGAATTAAAAAATAAAGAGAGCATCATGAAGAATATGACTAGCACATTTAAGTCTAACCCTCTTCCTATGCATAGGGATTTTGTGATCAAACAACTTATGGGAACAATAATCAACTTGCATAGGAAGGTAAAACAAGGATACCTTCAAGATTTTCAACACATAGAGAGGAAACTTGATATTATTGCAATTCCTACAAGCATATGTTCCTCCCTCATAATAATTACATGTAGTATCATAAGCAAATTCAACAATATATCTATCACAAAATATATTCTTAACACGATCCACATGTATGCAAAGTTGACACTCTTCCAAAATAGTGAGATTAACATTAACTAAAGTCATGACCTCTCCAAACCCACTTTCATAATTATCACAATAAGATTCAACACCCTCCAAAATAGTGGGATCATTACTTCCTAAAGTTGACACTCTTCTAGACCCACTTTCATCAATATAATAATCATAAATAGGAAGCATGCTATCATCAAAATAAATTTGCTCATCAAAACTTGGGGGACAAAAAAATATCATCTTCATCAAACATAGCATCCCCAAGCTTGTGGATTTGCATATCATTAGCATCATGTATATTCAAAGAATTCATACTAACAACATTGCAATCATGCTCATCATCAAAAGATTTAGTGCCAAACATTTTTCATGAAAGATATTAAAAAGGTGAAGCATATGAGGTACCCTTAATTCCATTTTTTGTAGTTTTCTTTTATAAACTAAACTAGTAATAAAACAAGAAACAAAAAGATTCGATTGCAAGATCTAAAGATATACCTTCAAGAACTAACCTCCCCGGCAACGGTGCCAGAAAAGAGCTTGATGTCTACTACACAACCTTCTTCCTGTAGACGTTGTTGGGCCTCCAAGTGCAGAGGTTTGTAGGACAGTAGCAAATCTCCCTCAAGTGGATGACCTAAGGTTTATCAATCCGTGGGAGGCGTAGGATGAAGATGGTCTCTCTCAAACAACCCTGCAACCAAATAACAAAGAGTCTCTTGTGTCCTCAACACACCCAATACAATGGTAAATTGTATAGGTGCACTAGTTCGGCGAAGAGATGGTGATACAAGTGCAATATGGATGGTAGATATAGGTTTTTGTAATCTGAAAATATAAAAACAGCAAGGTAGCAAACGGTAAAAGTGAGCACAAACGGTATTGCAATGCGAGGAAACAAGGCCTAGGGTTCATACTATCACTAGTGCAAGTTCTCTCAACAATAATAACATAATTGGATCATATAACTATCCATCAACATGCAACAAAGAGTCACTCCAAAGTCACTAATAGCGGAGAACAAACGAAGAGATTATTGTAGGGTACGAAACCACCTCAAATTTATTCTTTCTGATTGATCTATTCAAGAGTCCATAGTAAAATAACATGAAGCAATTCTTTCCGTTCAATCTATCATAGAGTTCGTACTAGAATAACACCTTAAGACACAAATCAACCAAAACCCTAATGTCACCTAGATACTCCAATGTCACCTCAAGTATCCGTGGGTATGATATATGATATGCATCACACAATCTCGGATTCATCTATTCAACCAACACAAAGAACTTCAAAGAGTGCCCCAAAGTTTCTACCGGAGAGTCAAGAAGAAAACATGTGCCAACCCCTATGCATAAGTTACACGAGGTCACGGAACTCGCAAGTTGATCAAAACATACATCAAGTGGATCACGTGATATCCCATTGTCACCACAGATAAGCACATGCAAGACATACATCAAGTGTTCTCAAATCCTTAAAGACTCAATCCGATAAGATAACTTCAAAGGGAAAACTCAATCCATTACAAGAGAGTAGAGGGGGAGAAACATCATAAGATCCAACTATAATAGCAAAGCTCGTGATACATCAAGATCATGCCAACTCAAGAACATGAGAGAGAGATCAAACACATAGCTACTGGTACATACCCTCAGCCCCAAGGGTGAACTACTCCCTCCTCATCATGGAGAGTGCCGGGATGATGAAGATGGCCACCGGAGAGGGATTCCCCCCTCTGGCAGGATGCCGGAACGGGTCTAGATTGGTGTTCGGTGGCTACGGAGGCTTCTGGCGGCGGAACTCCTGATCTAGGTTTCTTTCTGGAAGTTTCAGTATATATAAGAGGTTTTGGCGTCGAGAACAAGTCAGGGGGTCTCCGGGCTGTCCACGAGGTAGGGAGGCATGCCCAGGGGGTGGGTACGCCCCCACCCTCGTGGGTAGCCCGGGACTCTTCTGGCCCAACTCTTTTACTCGATGGCCTTCTTCTGGTCCAAAAATAAGTTCTGTGAAGTTTCAAGTCAATTAGACTCCGTTTGATTTTCCTTTTCTGTAAAACTCAAAAACAAGGAAAAAACAGAAACTGGCACTGGGCTCTAGGTTAATAGGTTAGTCCCGAAAATCATATAAAATAGCATATAAATGCATATAAAACATCCAAGGTTGATAATATAATAGCATGGAACAATCAAATATTGTAGATACATTGGAGACGTATCATGCCTCATCGCAGACAGTTTGAATGGATTAACCGTATGCCCTTCATTGCACACGCAACTAAAACCTGAACCTTGTTTGATGCATACATCATCGCAAACGTTTTGCACCTTTTTTGACGGGTTTTTTACACCACCGTTTGCGATTATTGCATTGCACATAGTTTCGTCAAAGGGTCTCTGATCGTAGTGTCGCGTTAGCAGTCTCCTGCAGCAGTGCTTGCAAAATAATCAACTACCACGTTGGCATACATGAGCATTGGGCCCACTTGTCAGCATGCTGGACGGAGGAAGGAACGCAAGACAAAATGGAGCGTGGAAGGGTGCGAATCGATTGGCTCACGTGTGATGACCACTGGAGCAATACATTCAGGTACTATGTTAAAAAATTAGTGCAAACATGGCCGGTTATACTGTGAGTAGGTGACCGTGCGCTTGGCTCTTCGCATCTTCCGAAAGTCGAACAATGATGATGGTACTACAGTCGATAGTGTACTAAGCAAAGCTTCTCATCGTTTGCGAGTAGACCGGACACATCAAAAGTAGTCTCCAAAAAGGGTTGACCATGTCCATGGCTACCATCCCATGCTCTGTCATTCAGTGTGTGCTTCTCGTTGTTCTGCGAATTGATGGGACACATCAAATTTAATACGTAGTTAGTACTCTCTCCAAAAAAGGGCTGACCATGTCCATGGCTACCATCCCGTGCTCCATCATTGAGTACATGCACTATTCACGTGCCATCAAGGAGGAAAAATATTATGTAGTACTAGGTGCCATCGTAGTGCATGACTCACTTACGCACTGCTTATCTCCATTTTCTTGCATGACACGTGCACCTTGATGCTAGATGTCCCGTGTGTTGGCAAAAGGATGAACAAAGCTCATGTCAAAAAAGAGTGGAAGAACATAGATTCCCGACGACCGAGAAGGAGCAAGGCACCTCGTGGTGGAGCGTCTGCACTCATAATATTTTATATTATTTAGCGATATAAAATCATCCAATCATCTCCATAGTAGACCGGAAGAGTACGAAACACGGCAGCCCAATGTAGTTACATCATATTGTACGTGGACAACCCACGCTATCACCATATTTCTTGGCCACCGTGCGACACCTAGCTCTAGTAATCCACCAGCCCGTATCACTTCTCGCTCCTCGTCTCTCTCAAAGTGCGGCGGGCTGGCGTTTTTGCCGTCTATTGAGGTCGGTTAACTCATCACATGTCAGCGACATGCCAAGAGCATTCTAAATTTTTTTCTGTACTCTATTGTTATGCCAAGAAGAGGAAGCGCTTTGACCAACGGACCAAATGAGACAGGCGTGCCGTGCTGTTAGTGGGTCCAGTTTCTCGTTTTGAACTTGTTTGGTGTAGTAGTAACACTTGGTTTTGACTATTGGTAAGATTTTATATACTCCCTTCGTCTAGTGAATAAGACTAGTCACAATGGGTAGTAACATAGAGTAGTAACATGCCCATGTTATTACTCTATGTTAATAATTCTATAGTGGGGAGTAACATATGTGTGGTAACATGCAACACTTCATTTATTAGGCTATAGACTCATCTTGCCTTGATATGTGTGATGTTACTCATCTAGTAGTAACTAGCCATGTTACCACATGCCTCTTTTTCTTCATTTATTACTTGCCACATCATCTATTTTATCTAGATATGCGTGATGTTACTACCGATGTTACTCCCACTGTGAGTAGTCTAACTCATCTTAGATTGTTCATCGTGACCAAGGAAGAGGGGAAAATGAGAGAAATTAATATTTATTTGCTAATTAATAGCATTGCATGTAATGAACTAACCATTGAATGTCGTGTTTGGTAGTTTAAGTCATTGAAAACATGCACGCCCCACATCTCTTATTTGTGGATATGTCAAGAAACAAGAAACGAGGTGGGAGTTAATGCACCGCGCCTAAGTATTTTGGGATTATTTGGTTTTCGTAAGAATTATAGTCGACCTAGCTATATGTAGGGAGATCAGTACGTATACATGCATGCATGTGTTAGAAGCAAATAAGGTCCGGAGAGACATACAAGGGGAGAGGGGTGCGGCTAGGAGGTGGTGCGAGAGGCCTACTATGTCGAGGGGGGAGGAGTGTGCGAGTATGAGATCGATGAAAAGAGGGGCGGGAGTGTGCACCTGCGTGGAACCGTATTGGACATAGGGGCATGGATGGTGAGAAGAGAAGAGGGGAAGTATGTGTTTGTGGTAGGCACACTTGTCTAGAGAGGTATATCGACCGGTGTGTGCCGGAAAGGAGTCGGGGGCCTACACACACCGTGGGTGAACGACCTAAAGAGAAATAACGAACTTGCGCGATGGAGGGGACGCTGAGGGAGGGTGAGAGCGGGCGTGTGCATGCACGATAGAAAATTAGCGCTAGCTAGCTACAAAGAGAAGAGGATCATGAAGGTGTTAAAGACGAACATAGATCATAATTCATTATAAAAAAGTGGATACAGATACTTGAAGAAGATATCATAATGTAGAACATTGATTATAATTTGGGCTAATGTGTTTGGTTTTGCAGCTCAGGGTTAAATACTTGTCATAATGTAGGGGGCAGGGCACTATACTTTGTGTGATAAACACGGTGTACGTATGGAACATGGTTTAGATTATGAATATCTAGTTGGTACATCAAATGTACTATTATTTGGAATCAACATCAAGTGTGTTCAAAAAATTGAATTCGAGTTCATATAGTACACATAGTTCATATCTATCTCTATAGTAATCATGTGGTGTGTTGTTAAGGTAATACACGAATGATGGTTGAAGTTGGCAGCAATCATGATTGTAGATTCTTATTGAAATAGAGAAACGAATTCAAATCCAGTTCAAATTGCAGCGGTAGTATAGACATTTGGAATGCACTAAAATGTTGGCATGAGTAGGTTACATGCATTATACAACCAAAGAAAAAATTTAATTGGACAAAACATGGATTCATACTCCCTCCTTCCATTTTTACAGCCAGCGAAAACTCCCTCCATCTCAACCCGCGCCTTGCTATCCCAAAATTACAACGCACGCGAAAACTCCCACCTCCTGCGAATTCCCGACACGCGAAATGCCCGTGATACCCCTGAACTGAAAGAACCGTCTAGCTCAAATCGGTGGGGGTACTTTCTTAACTTACCCCACATTTCGGACAAGCGCGTCCCTAATCCATGGTTCCCCCTCCCATTGCCTCCTTTTCGCCATTCGAAATCCCAGGCCGCCATAACCTCTCCGCTCCAGCCACGAAACCCCACCCTTCTCCATCCGCCACCTCACCGCTGCCCAGACGGAGCCTCTTCCCCGATGACGTCGTCCACCGCAACAGGTCGACGTCCCTCATCTGCCTCCCCGGATGAGAATCCGTCATCCATCCCGTCGTCCCGCCGGTTCAGCCTCCCCGTCCTCCACCTCCAGGGAGTTGCTCCGACGATCGCCTCATCCATCGCGGCTGCTCCATCCCCATAGCGCCGCCTTAACCTGCTCCACCGAAACCGCAACATCCTCACTGACTCCTCGGACGAAGCCGAGGCCTACTCGGCGCCACCAAAGAGGTTGTACACTCATCGCATCGCACCTTCTCCTTAACTCGACCTACCGGCACCGATGGTGCTCCCCCACACCCCCATGGAGCGGCTACCTCGAAGCCGCCGTTGCAGGCGACATCTCCACGGTGGCTCTCCCCAGTGTGAGGCCCCTTTGGCGGAGGCGTCCATACCAGCCGGATCTGCTGCTGCTGCTCCGGCTGTCGCTCGGTCCCTCGCGCTGCTGCTGCTACTCAGGCTCTCGCTCGTTCGCTCGCCCAGATGTTGCTGCTGCTGCTCCGGCTCTCGCTCGCTCGCACTGCTGCTACTGTTGCTTCAGCTCTCACTTGCTTGCTCGCGCTGCTGCTGCTGCTCTCCCCCTCGCTCGTACTGCTGGTCTGCTCTGATTTAGCTACACTTCAGTCGACTGAATCGACTTTTGGGGCAGTCAATTTTCAGGGGGTGGGGGGTCTCGTCGGAGTTAAGGAAGAACCACCCGCAGCGGGGAGGGGGGCTCGCCGGAGAGGTACCCCACTATCTATCTTAGGGTTCTGGGTGGGGTGCTGCTCGCCGGTGGTGGGGGGTGCGATGGTGGGGCGGTGGCGTGGGGATCACCGGAGAAAAAGCTTGGTGTGCGGAGGGGGAGGGGGGGCTAGAGGGCTGGCCGGGGCGGTGGCGGACCGGCGGTGGGGAGTTGTTTCGGGGCGGCGAGGCACCGGCGGACCGGTGGTGGGGAGTTGTTTCGGGGCGACGGCGGACCGGTGGTAGGGAGTTGCTTCGGGGCGGCGAGGCGGCGCGGGGTTCGGCTGGTGGTGGCTGGCGGCTCAGGGGGGTGCAGGTTGAAGATGAACTGCAGGCCCTGCCTAAACTATCCCATGTGAAGTGCCTCTCTGCTACCATTGCATTCAGTTTTGACAGTATCATTCAGATCCACAGTAAATTTTTGTTTCGATAGTTAAGTTCAGAGTCAACAGTTTTTACCTCATCTGTTGTAGTCAGGTGGTTTTTGGTGATGTAAATTTTACATCTATCACTTTTTGGTAATGCATTTTACATCATCTATTGGAGATGCTATTAGAATCCCACTTGATATTAACGATGTCTGTCTTGTGCTACTTTAGCCTTGACGTTTGACGGCTCACCGGAGCTGCTCCAAAGACGAAACGATCCATCACAACAGAGCAGTGCCCTGGACACCATCTACAAATTCCTCAGATCTTCCTCCACACCTCCGACAGCCACCTCTGCCTCAACTTCTTCAGCAACCAACCCAATGATGCTGAGGTTGACACGGCTACGGCAAAGAGGTTGTACACTTGTTGCATCACTTATTACTCTACATTCATGTCAAGTTCAGAGCCACCTCTGCCTCAACTTCTTCAGCGACCAATCCTATGCACGAAAAAAAGACCAAGTGCATTAGTGGCAGAATAACATTCTAACTGTACACGCTTTCATATGGTTTCACTTTATTTTGGCCATGTTTCTTTTCATTCCTCCGCTCCTCCAATTCCTGTGAACCAAACACCCAAGTTGACACAAATCTTGTCTTCACAAATGCTCTGTTTCCCATGTGCATTCCTATACTATTCCGGTGTTTTTCCTCCTATCCCTGCGTTTTTAGAATCATGCAGGTAGGTGTCGAAGAAAACTTTGTGTGGTTTGTCCTGCTCCTGCCGCGACGTCGTCCACCTCACCTGAGCCGCTCCATCGATAGAAGCATCCACCAAACCAGACATCACGACTCCTGACCGTCTTTCGCCGCCTTAGATCTCCTTCCCTGCCGCCGGCACCCACCGCAACGGCATCACCATCATCGACTCAGCAGATGAACCTGATGAGTACACGGGTCCACAAGAGAGGTCGCACTCTTTTTTTTCTGCTTATGTTATGCATTGCTTAATATTACCTGCTACTTTATTGTCCTGTTCACCTCTTAGACTCCAAGTCAGGTCCAAATTGATGTTCAAACTTGAGTTCTAAATTAGTTGTGGGGCACATATCGAGGCAGCAATGAATAGTATCCCTGTCTAATATCTGGTTCACCTAGGGTATGCCAATGTTGTTCATCTTGGGTGGGAAACAAATAGTAAAGTAATCATCATTTGTTTTTTATTAAATTAAAGCAATCATCAGCCTGCTATCATTATTTTTGGATCCATCCACTGGTTTTTACCATTACTCTAGATTTCTGCATGCTCTCCTTACATAATCTCACTATATTTTTTTGTATGCATGTCAGATATTGTACACAGTCATGCTGAACATGTAGAAAAAAAGAGAAGAGTTTTGCGTGGCAATACAATGTCATGCAGACATCGCTCCATGGTGCGTTCAATGGTAAACCCTCCCCCCTCTCTAGATTGTAATCCAGAGGAAGATATCTGTTCTGAGGTAGATTCAGACGCAGCTGACCACTCCTATTTACCCCCCAAGGTGTTTGCTCTAACTTGGCATGATGATGTTAGTCATATCATGCATATGTTGCCTTGCAGTGCCTACTTTCGACATCATATATGTCATCTGCTTAGTTTAGACATGTTCTGTAATGCCACCTGTTTAGTTTCAATATCATATATGGGAATTATGTAGTCTCATGTCTTTTAGCCAGCCATAATATATGTGAAATGTGCAATGCCATCCTATTTAATCAGGCATCATATATTTGAATGATATCGAGCCCATCCTTTTGTTCATTAAATTTCCATTTGTCGACAATGTTTGTACATTAAACTACTCTTCTTGTGAATCAGCCATTTGAGTGGGTGATGGAAAGATCTGGAGTGAAAACAAGGCCTTCAGAGCTGACAGTGCTACCCGTCGAAGCAAATCTCTTGTTGGGTCCCGATAGCTCCTCAGAGATGGATTCAGAGACAGATGACCAGTCCTATTCCCCCACCGAGGTGTATGCTCTAACTTGGCACGGTTCTACTGCTCATATCATGCATATGATGTCTTGCATTGCATAGTTTAGACATCATATACACAATATTCAACACCATGTTCTTAGTTCAGACATCATATATGTGAATGCCCCACGCTTAGCATATAAATCACATATGTGAATTAAATCATGCGATCCTGGTTACTTAGATAACATGTATGTGAATTATGCCATGCGATCCTGTTTAGTTAGTCATCATATCTTTGAATTATGTTATGCTATGCTATCCAGTTTAGATAGACATCATATATGTGAAATTATGTCACGCTATCCGTTTTAGTTAAACAATACACATGTCAATTATTTAATGCCCTCTTTTTCCACACTATCTATTGCATCTGTCTCTCATACAATGTATGTACATTCAACTATGTTTCCTGTTTATCAGCCATTTGAATTGGAGCAGGTGATGGCAGTATCTAGCGGAGTAAAAACACGGTCTTCAAATAAAACAGTGCTACCTCTTGGTGGAGATAGCACCCTGGTTGTACATGCACGAGAACCAGCCCTACCACACATAACCCAGACTCTCGCAGATTTTACCCCTACTGCGATGGACAGAGAACCAGCTTCACCCAATCTAACCCCAACCCCAGCAGATAGTAACCCAATTCCTGTTGACACAGCACCATCTCCACCATAGAGCTCCCAAACAAGAGCAGTTAGTAAGGCAGCTCCAGTGCCCAAAGCGCCAGTACTACCATGGTGAACCCCAACTCCACCAGTTAGCACGCCTATTCCTGTGGAGGTAGCACAACCATCCATTCATAGATTAGCATCTATCGCATTTGATGTTGTTAAATCCTATGTGCGTATCTTCCCATCATGGAAATATTATACCGAAGATGAAGGAAAATGCCAGTTGCAGGTGTTTATCCAGGAGTTATGTGTAAGTAATGTTATTCATGGCAATTACTTTGCTTTGTCCCATACATTCTACCTCCATGATGGTTATAATACAGCAAATTTTCCCATTTTTCTCTATAGAGAAGGACCGATTTGGAAACTCAGGATGAGGTAATCTGTGCTAATACCTCTGCTATCTTCAAGAATGCTTGGTGGCAGTATCGGAATTACTTGAAGAAAACGTACTTCACTAGCAAAGAAACTCATCAAATTCCCTTACATTCTCCTAAGACACATTTACTGGACGATGACTAGGAACGCCTTGTTCTTTACTGGTCCCGAACCAAGAATGTGGTAAGGTCTAGGAGCTCATTTTATTTTAAGTACTATATGCTTGCGTCTAGATGTACTTTGTTCATGTAGAACAAGTGCTTAAACCTGAAGAACAACTGTTCTCATTTAAGATTTCATTGCTATCGTGCATACTGCTTTGCTCTTGTATCACTGTATTTACTCATACAAACTTATTTTTAAATTGAACTATCCAATGGAAACTCCAATGGCACAACAGGTATGTTTACGCATGTTTCTTTAAATAGCTCTTATAAATAGCTCCGTTGATTTCAATTTCAATTGTGTATACAGTTGACTTCTCATATCATGCACATTACTAGCATCATAACAGGGCCAATAGTGTTGTTGTACACGTAGACCCATGGTACCCATCTGAAATCTTGTTGTGCCATTTAGTTTCCCACGCTTTGTATTCTTTTAGTGCTGCTTTCTCTTGAACTGATATGATTTGAACTGTGTCTCTATTTTGTTTTGGCAAGATAATGCAGTGACCATAGGACATAGATATATGTTTGTTTAATGCTTCTATAATGTACTACTTGACAATAGAAGACTTGGTAGTTTAATCTTGTCCACCTTACTAATGAACTGGTTCACCGAAATGAGTTTCATATACTAGTACATGCTAAACCTGTTATGTGTCTGCTTGTTTCTTCTTTTAGAATGCTGACGGAATATTGGGGAAGAGTGCCTTATTAAGCAATGATAAACGGAAGTAATGCAAATAAGGTTCATGATCGTGAGACATCCTTGTTGGTCTCCAACAAAGCTGATAAAACAACTAAGGAAAACTATCTTGAAGACAGTGAGGCAACCCCAAAGTCCTGTCTTGGTTTACTGTTCTAGTTACTGGCCACTACCGCTTGTGTCGGCGTTCTGGGAACGGGGGTCCCCAGACTTGCCTGCCTGCGGCCTGCGGCCTGCGGCGTGGCTCAAGTGGGGGCCCAGCGCGGCCCATCTTCATCAACTCAAGCTCAAGACCCTTGCGAGGGGCCAAGCCTCGCAGGGCGGACGACATCAAGCTTCCTCAGAAGTAGCCTCATCAGGCAGGCTCGCGAGGAGGCGGAGAGATCAAGGCAGGGATACCTCGTGAGGAGCCCGTGACGCAAGCCATGACGATCGAGACCAGGCGGGTGCCGGCTTGCGCAGTGTCCTTGTTTCCCCTTTGGTGCAAAGGGGGCAAGCACAGGCCAAGGCAACGGGCATAGGTTACCATTCCGGTGCAACGAGACCAAGACCAACAGAGCGGCAGGACGGAGGTCACCATGGAGCCCAAGACGGCGTCACCACTAGTGCTTTTGGCAGCCGAAGACCACCTTTGGTCAGGATAACTTGTACTAGATGTTCCCCTTCAAAATGGCCAATTGTTGGCGCCCTTCCCACTCATTATTTGGGGAGAGGCCCAGGGCCTCTATAAATAGAGCTAGCCACCACAGAGTAGTGGGGGATCGACACACCTAGACATCTAGAGATCTGATAGAGCCCTAGCAGAGAGAGAGAGGCGACTGAACTCACCCCAGCAGTTCATCGCACCAGCTCAAGAACACCTCTCGCGAGGTTGTTCTTCCCTTGTACTGTTCATCATCAGCCCCTAAGGCAATCCACCACACCACACACTGGAGTAGGGTATTACACCACAACGGTGGCCCGAACCAGTATAAACCTCGTGTCCCTTGTGTTGTTCGTTGTTTCCAGCTTAGATCACGCGAGGAGATTGGACGTAGATTGGTAGGGGAGAGATCTCCGTGCACACCCCAGTGTTCGAACCTCAAGGGTCTGCCGGAACCCGAAATCCGACATTTGGCGCGCCAGGTAGGGGGTGCGCCGGAGTTCTCCCTCCCGACGACCCACTCTCCCCCAACATCGCATCCCGCCCTCATGGCGGACAACGCGCCGCCCACTCCAGCAACGGATGCCGGCACTGGGGCCAGGGGGCTCCGGGCCTTGGCCCCCACCTTGCGGCAGGTGCAGTGGCCGCACAAGTTCAAGCCCGAGATGCCGCTGCGCTACAACGGCGCGACGGACCCGATGATTTTCCTGCTGGCGTACGAGGAGGCCGTCCTCAGAGCCAGGGGCGACGACCGGGTGATGGCCAACTGGTTACCCATGGCCCTCACTGGCGTCCCGCGCGCGTGGCTCCTCCACCTGCCGACGGCCTCTGTCACCTCCTGGGAGGAGCTGCGTGACCTCTTCCTCGCCCGTTTCACCGCACCAGCGCCGCCCGTCATCGCAGCTCTCCTGGGTGGCTCCCAGGCACCACCCTCGAGCCATCACGTCAAGCTGTTCACCCGCCAGATCAGCACCGCCTCCAAGAGCCGAGAAGCCCCCCGGGCTGGGTGGCGCCTGAGGCTGACCTAACCTTCGACTCGAAGGACCACCCCTTCAACACCATCGGTTCGGGCGTGCTCCGGATGCTGTGCACCCCCACCATCTGCCAAGTGGCCGTCACCAGGACCCTCATCGACGGTGGTGCCGGCCTCAACGTGCTCTCGGTGGAGGCCTTCAGCCTCCTCCACGTGCCGCTGGAGCGGCTCCAACCCAGCAGGCCTTTCTCGGGCGTCGGAGCCGGTTCCACCACCTCCTTGGGACAGATCCGCCTCCCAGTGACCTTCGGCACCTGCGACAACTTCCGCACGGAGCTGATCGACTCCGACATCGCCCCCATTGGCCTCCCCTACAACGCCATCCTCGGCTATCCGGCCTTGGCTCGGTTCATGGCAGCAACTCACCCAGCGTACAACCTCTTGAAGATGCCTGGGAGCAGCAGCGTCCTCACCGTGTCAGGAGACACAAGGGATGCGCTGCAGGTGCTCCAGCTTGTTTTCAGGGCGGCCGCGTTGGCATAGCCCACTAGCACCGACGCCCTTGAGCCCAAGGGGGCTGCACCGGCTAAAAAGAAGCAGCTATTCACCCAAGACAAGGCGGAAACCAAGCAGGTACCAGTCGACGAGGATGGGTCCACTGGCGCCACCTTCACCATAGGGGCCAACCTCGAGCCCAAGCAGGAGGAGGCCCTGGTGAGGTTCCTGCGTGCGAACAAGAAGGTGTTCGCGTAGGAACCTGATCAGTTGGCAGGGGTCCCAAGGAAAGTGATTGAGCATCACCTCAACGTGTGCCCCAATGTGCGCCCCGTGAAGCAGAAGGCGAGGCGGCAGTCCACTGAGAAACAGGCTTTCATCGTTCAAGAGACCCGGAAGCTAGAGGCGGCAGGAGTTATCCGCGAGGTCCGCTACCCTGATTGGCTGGCTAATCCGGTCATTGTGCCAAAAAAGGGAGGAAAGGAGCGCATGTGTGTCGACTTCACCAACCTCAATAAGGCCTGCCCGCAGGATCCATTTCCGCCCCCCGCATTGACCAGATAGTCGACTCCACCGCAGAGTGTGACCTATTGTGTTTCCTAGATGCCTTCTCGGGCTATCACCAGATCAAGATGGCGGTAGAAGACGTGGAGAAGACGGCTTTCCTGACCCCGTGTGGAGTGTACTGCTATACGTGCATGCCATTTGGGTTGCGCAACACAGGCGCGACCTTTCAGCGGCTGATGCACATCGCCTTAGGCCGGCAGCTCGGGAGGAACGCTGAAGCTTACATCGATGACATTGTGGTGAAGTCTCGTGAGGCAAGAACCCTGATACAGGACCTAGAAGAAACCTTTGCGAGCCTCAACGAAGTGGACCTACGGCTCAACCCGGAGAAGTGCGTGTTTGGAGTCCCCTCAGGCAAGCTCCTGGGTTTCCTCATGTCCCACAAGGGCATCGGGGCCAACCCGGAGAAGGTCAAGGCAGTCGAAGACATGAGCCCGCCAAGGACCCTCAGAGAAATGCAGAAGCTCACCGGGCGTGTAACTGCGCTGGGGCGCTTCATCTCCAAGCTGGGGGAACGAGCACTGCCCTTCTTCAAGCTAATGAAGAAAAAGGGTCCCTTCGAATGGACTGAAGAGGCTGACAAGCATTCCAAGACCTCAAGAGGTACCTTACCAGCCCGCCAGTGATGGTAGCTCCGCGTCCTCGGGAGCCCCTAGTGTGTAACGCCCCAAGACCGGAGCTTCAGTTGCCTTCCATGTTTCCGGGTTTCATCGTGTGATTTGTTTGGTTCATCGTTTTCATCTTTGCATCATGTGCATTTGCATCATGTCATCATGTCTTTAATCTTTGCATCTCAAATCAAATAAATAAATCGTATGGATTTTCAGTCCATTTAAACCGAGGGAGTTCACCTGGTGATTTCTCTATATAACAGATCCTCCTAATAATTATGGAGCTATTATTAAATATTCCATTCTTTTGGAATTAACCGTTGACACACTTGCAAATAAATCCCAATGCCTTGGTTATCTCAATTCTTGGTCTCCGACTTGTCCTCATTTTCTTTTATCGTTTTATCGAGGCTCTTCCTAGATGTTCAACATTTTTGGAAACTTCGGATCCCTACTCCTTTCAAATGAGTTGAATTAAATTCAAATACATTTGAATTTATTATTTCAATCTTGGTCTTTCCTAATTTTCTCGGTCCTAACATATTTTTTGTGAGTCTGGGAAAACTATCCGCGCGTCCAACTTCGTCCCCTATCCTCTCTTTCTTTTCTTCCTTATCTCTATTTTTTCTCTCTTCTGAGTGGGAGAGAGGGTGCCCAACAGGTCATTTAGGCCCATTTGGCCCAAGGCCATCCCGCAGCCCACCCGGCTCTAACCCTAACCCTCATTCGGTCTCTCCCGTTTTTCCCCTTGCTGCGCTGCCAGGAGAGCCCCGCTCGATCCATCTCTCCCACCTCTCGTTCTCTTCCTCACGCGCCGTTAGAGAAAGAGCAGCGCCGCTTCCCGATCCCCTTTCTCCATCTCGTTTCTCTCCCTCGTTCGCTACCTCTCCTCTCCCTCTCTCTGGCACCTGCGCCCGCATCCATCTCCGCCGCCACAGCTCCCGGTTCCTGTGTCGCCGGCTCCCCGTGCTAGTTCCTCCCGCGGCACCTCTCCTCCCGCTTCTCCTTGCCGCCACCTCCCTCTGCTGCCCTCGCGCGCGCCCTGCTGGCTCCTCCCTCGCTGTCCTCTCGCCCGTGAGAAGCACCAGCAGGCCGTTCTCGCCACCGCCGCATCCAGGAGGTGCTCGTTCGGCTCTGCTCCACACCGGCCTCCTCTGCTACGCGCCTCCGCTCGCCCGCATCGTCTAGCGCCGCCCCCGTCCAGATCCGTCAAGCCCCGCTGCACACCTTCTTCGCCTCGCCATCCCTTGTTCCGACCAGTAGCAGGAGCTCGAGCCCTGCCATGGCCGCTGCCTTCTTCCAGCTTCGTCGGCCCCCATCATTTTGACTGGCAGGTCAAGAACGACTCCATCACGTCCTTCCTACACCCCCACACGGCGTCCGCGAGCATCAGGAGCATCCTCACGTGATGACCAGAACAACGCCAAGTCGTTGCCTCTTTGCACCTGTGATGTCTTGCGTGGACGCGTTCGAAACTGGATTTGGAACCTCAAGCGCCAAGTACCGTGAGCCCGAAGATCTGGGATGCACCAAGTCCCTCGACGACAAGTACCAATACGAACGAGAACGACTACCATCGGGATGTATGACTACGCGAGGACCGCCAAGTTCGTCTTCCGCCATCTCCGAAATCGTCAAGTACCACTATGAGATGTGCAACTACTTCCACGACGCAACGAGAACAACTACCGCCGTTGAAGGCCGTCAAGTGAACATCTACCCATGACGTGTACGACCTACTCCATGAACGTGTACCGCTACCCCGGCCCGAACGTCTTTAGAACATGCACCGTCAACCCTTAAAGACCCGTGGACGGCAAGTTCCTTGTTGACCCTGAACACCTACGGAGTGTGAACATCTATGCAGCGAGGACGACTACTTCCACTACCGCCGTCGCGAGAACGCCTACTTGCCTCTATGAACTTGATCCGTTCCGACAATGCACGCGTCGAAAAGGTATAACCCCGAGACGACGTCCGTGAATGAATGCATGTTGTATGAGATGCACCCTTGTTTTGCCTTGAGTCTGAACTATCGGTGCACGTTGCCCCTCTTTTGCCTTGTCACCGACATGTGGGAACTCGGTATCCGGGATAACCCACCATTCTTGCATGACACGCTCCCGTCACTTTCTTTCCACCGGCATCTCAATCGAGTTTCTAGAACCGGAACGTTGCCGTGGCACCATTTCTGTTATCGTTGCCGTGACACCCCTTTTCTTTCCACCATGGTGACAAATGCTTCTTAATATGCTCTTATCAACATTCTCATAAATATGGCTTAAAACTTGAACATGTCATCCGCATCATGTTAACAACATTAAGATGGTTTAAATTGTTGTTTGCTTTAATTTGCTAAATGCATATGGGGATTTTCCGGATTTGTTGTTCGTTGCTTCCGGCCTCATTTAACCTTGACTAGATGTGTAGTTTCTTTATGCTCCAACTCTTGCCATGCTAACAACATTTAATATTGTTGAGTACCTAAATGAGAGAGAACTAAATAATTCATGTGGTGTTTCGTCAATATGCAACTCGTTGCATATTGAGCTCCACTTAATTTGTAGTGTTGTTTGTTGCACTTTGCCATGCCATGCTTCATTAAACCGGACATGCATCATACTTGGTTGTGCATCATGCCATGTTATGCTTGGTTGTTTACTATGTTGTGTGCTTCTTTCCGGTGTTTGCTTCTTTGGGTTGGTTCCGATAACGTCGCGTTGTGAGGACCCGTTTGACTACGTCCCTTTGTCTTCTTCATGGACTCGTTCTTCTTCCTTGCGGGATCTCAGGCAAGATGATCATACCCTCGAAATCACTTCTATCTTTGCTTGCTTAGTTGCTTGCTCTTTTGCTATGCCTATGCTGCGATACCTACCACTTGCTTATCATGCCTCCTATATTGTTGAACCAAGCCTCTAACCCACCTTGTCCTAGCAAACCGTTGTTTGGCTATGTTACCGCTTTGCTCATCCCCTCTTATAGCGTTGTTAGTTGCAGGTGAAGATTGAAGTTTGTTCCTTATTGGAACATGGAGATGTTGTTCCTTGTCAGAACATGTTTACTTGTTGGGATATCACTATATATCTTATTTAATTAATGCATCTATATACTTGGTAAAGGGTGGAAGGCTCGGCCTTATGCCTGGTGTTTTGTTCCACTCTTGCCGCCCTAGTTTCCGTCATATCGGTGTTATGTTCCCGGATTTTGCGTTCCTTACGCGGTTGGGTTATAATGGGAACCCCTTGACAGTTTGCCTTGAATAAAACTCCTCCAGCAAGGCCCAACATTGGTTTTACCATTTGCCACCTAGCCTTTTCTTTCCCTTGGGTTCTGCAGACTCAAGGGTCATCTTTATTCTAACCCCCCTGGGCCAGTGCTCCTCTGAGTGTTGGTCCAAACTAGAGTCCTGTGCAGCGCCCCCTCGGGGAAACTCGAGGTTTGGTTTTAGTTGTATGGAGAGCTCATCTGAGTGTGCCCTGAGAACGAGATATGTGCAGCTCCTATCGGGATTTGTCGGCACATTCGGGCGGTGTTGCTGGATTTGTTTTAACTTGTCGAAGTGTCTTGTAGAACCGGGATACCGAGTCTGATCGGAACGTCTCGGGAGGAGGTCTATTCCTTCGTTGACCGTGAGAGCTTGTGATGGGCTAAGTTGGGACACCCCTGCAGGGATTTGAACTTTCGAAAGCCGTGCCCGCGGTTATGGGCAGATGGGAATTTGTTAATGTCCGGTTGTAGAAAACCTGAAGTTGACCTTAATTAAAATACATCAACCGCGTGTGTTACCGTGATGGTCTCTTTCTGGCGGAGTCCGGGAAGTGAACACGGTGTTGGAGTAATGCTTTACGTAGGTTGTTTTAGGATCACTTCTTGATCATACTTTTATCGACCGTGCTTTGCCTTCTCTTCTCGCTCTCCTTTGCGTATGTTAGCCACCATATATGCTAGTCGCTTGCTGCAGCTCCACCTCATACCTTTACCTTACCCATAAGCTTAAATAGTCTTGATCGCGAGGGTGCGAGATTGCTAAGTCCCCGTGGCTCACAGATACTTCCAAACCAGCTTGTAGGTGCCGATGAGTCCGTGCAGATGACGCAACCCAGCTCAAGAGGAGCTCGTTGAAGATCTTGTCCTTTGTGTTGTTTCGTTCCAGTTGATCAGTAGTGGAGCCCAGTTGGGGTCGATCGGGGACCTTGTCGCATTTGGGGTTCTTCTTTTATTTTGGTTCCGTAGTCGGACCCTGATTGTATTTGGATGATGTAATGCTTTATTCATGTATTTGTGTGAAGTGGCGATTGTAAGCCAACTATGTATCTCTTTCCCTTATGTATTACATGGGTTGTGTGAAGATTACCTCACTTGCGACATTGCTTTCAATGCGGTTATGCCTCTAAGTCGTGCTTCGACACGTGGGAGATATAGCCGCATCGAGGGCGTTACATAGTGCTCTACCTTGCGGCCACCCCCTACTCCGCTAGCGCAGCCCTGGTGGCGGTCAGGGAGGAGCGCTGTGCCAAGGCCACATCGACCGTCCGACCTGAAGCAAAGCAGAGCCGGGAGGGCCTCGCGAAGGCCGCAACCACAACCGGGAAGGAACAACCGCAACAGGAGAACGCACCCGAAGCAGGAGAGGCCACTTCAGGCGACCAAGCACTGGGGGCTCCGTCGTCTCAAGAGACACCACGACCTCTGGAGGACGCAAGCTGCACCAGCACCCTCAACCTCGTCGAGCATCCCGTGTACTTCGTCAGCACGGTGCTACGGGACGCAAGGGCACAGTACACCATGCCTCAAAAACTCCGCGCGCTACTAGTGGCCGCACGCAAGCTGCGCCACTACTTCCAAGGCCATCCCATCAAAGTCGTCTCAGCATACCCCTTGGAAAGAGTACTCAGGAGCCCCAACTCAGCTGGGAGGGTTGCTGAATGGAACATTGAACTACAGGCATTTCAGCTAGAATTCAGTACGACCAGAGTCATCAAGGGAGCCGCACTTGTGGATTTCGTGGCAGAATGGGCAGAAGCGCCGGGTCTCGAGGCAGGCAAAGACCGATCACTTTCCCCAGGAAGTGAAGCACCGGACGGCTGGGTCATGTACTTCGATGGGGCGTTCTCCCGACACGGTGCGGGAGCTGGCGCAGTGCTTGTATCCCCTACCCAGGACAAACTCTACTACGCCGTACAACTCTGCTTCCAGCACGGAGAAATGGTCTCCAACAACATAGCGGAGTACGAAGGCCTAATAGCAGGCTTGAAGGCCGCAATTGCCTTAGGGGTAAAGCGCCTCATCATCAAGGGCGATTCGCAGCTCCTCGTCAACTTCTCCAACAAGATATACGAGCCAAAGGACGAGCACATGGAAGCCTACCTCGCTGAGGTTCGCAAGATGGAGAAGCAGTTCTGGGGGCTGGAGTTGCAACACGTGCCCCGGGGCACCAATCAGGAAGCTGATGACATTGCCAAGAGGGCATCTCGGCGGCTGCCTCAGGAGCCTGGCGTCTTCGAGGAGTGGCTCTTCAAACCCTCGGCGGGTGCCGTCACTGTCGAGCACGGCGCAACCAAGGGAGGAGCTCCCTCAGCCGCTTGCCTTAGGAGCCCCGGTCTGCGGCCCGGCCTCAGGGGCACGCCTGCTCCTGGCGTTAGAGCCTCAGGAAGGGTGTTGGATCCCAGAGCTCAAGAACTACCTAATGCAAGGGACTCTGCCGGAGAACAAGGAGGAAGCGGAGCGTGTGGTGCGGCAGGCCATAGCTTATTGCATCAAGGATGGAGAGCTCTACAGGAGGCGACCGAATGACGTGTCCCTATGTTGCATCTCCCGAGAGCAAGGGAAGGAGCTACTGACGGACATACACGGCGGAGACTGCGGGCACCACTCGTCGTCATGAACCATCGTCGTCAAGGCATTCCGTAGCGGATTCTACTGGCCCATGGCGCTCGTCGATGCCGTTGAGCTGGTGAAGGCTTGCGAGGCCTGCCAGTTTCACGCTAAGCAGATCCATCAGCCTGCGGGGGTGTCTACAGACTATACCCCTCTCATGGCCGTTCATAGTTTGGGGGCTGGACATTCTGGGCCCGTTTCCTCGGGCGCCAGGGTCTATTGCTACCTCTACGTCGCTGTGGACAAGTTCACCAAGTGGGCTGAGGTGGAAGCCGTCCGCACAATCCCGGCAGGCTCCGCGGTCAAGTTCATCAAGGGCCTCGTGAGCCGATTTGGGGTGCCCAACCGCATCATCACCGACAATGGTTCGCAATTCACCAGTAATCTATTCAAAACATACTGTGCTAACCTTGGAACGCAGATATGCTACGCTTCGGTAGCACACCCCCGGGGCAACGGCCGGGCCGAGCGAGTCAACGCAGAGGTCCTGAGGGGCCTCAAAGCCAGGACCTTTAAGAAGAAGCTGGAGGCCTGTGGCAGGGGCTGGTACGACAAGCTCCAGTTCGTGCTGTGGTCAATCCGCACAACTGCGACCATGCCGACTGGCGAGACCCCGTTCTTCCTAGTCTACGGAGCAGAGGCTGTTCTCCCTCATGAGGTCAGACGCCGCTCCACACGGGTCCTGGCGTTCGACGAGACGCAGCAGGATGCCATGTGGGGGATGGATCTCGTACTGGGGGAGGAACACCGCCGAGAAGCCACGCTACGAGCGGCAAGGTATCAACAGGCGCTGCAACGATACCACTGCCGCAACATCCACCCCAGAACTCTTGAGGTAGGGGATCTCGTACTCAGACGGGTTCTCTCCAGGGAGGGGCTGCACAATCTCTCTCCCATGTGGGAGGGCCCATTCAAGGTTGTTCATGTCTCCAGGCCTGGCTCCGCGCGCTTGGAGACCACGGAGGGGGTACCCATCCAGAACGCGTGGAACATTCAACATCTCCGGAGGTTCTATCCCTGAGCGAGGCCTAGCACCTAGGAAAGGCCCGGTGCCTGTGAAGAAGGCAAATGCCTGTGAAGCTGCCGTGTTTTGGGAAAGGCCCAGTGCCTGTGAAGAAGGCAAATGCCTGTGAAGCCGCCGTGTTTTGGGAAAGGCCCGGTGCCTGTGAAGAAGGCAAATGCCTGTGAAGCTGCCATGTTTTGGGAAAGGCCCGGTGCCTGTGAAGAAGGCAAATGCCTGTGAAGCTGTCACATTTCGGGAAAGGCCCAGTGCCTGTGAAGAAGGCCAATGCCTGTGAAGCTCGCCGCCCGTGACACTCTCACGTAATAATGAGTGGGGCTGTACACGCCCCGGAGTCTCCAGAGTGCCGCCCTCGGGCCTCAGGGGCTCCCGCCCACGCCCAGTGGCAGCACTTAGCTCTGCGCTGGTGAGAAGATGTCGAAGACTAGAATAGGTGCCGGACGCGGCTTTTTCATTTGCTTTCTGCAGTTGGCTTGTTTATTCCCGTTTGAAGTTTTATTGAAGCTGTTGATGTTCCTGGCTTGTGACTCTTTATCTTTTTCGCTCGCTTGCCTCATTTTCTCTCGCACAAGTCTCGCGAGGGAGGTTCGCGGGCGCCCTCGCGAGTGTTTTCTGCCCCGATCGTTTGGAGCTTTCCTGTCCGAGTCCTCTGCAGGAGCACCCCTCCCAGTCCGTGCCTCACGGGCATCGCGACACGAGCGCAGGACCTGGGCCGATCGCCCCCGCAACCAAGACCGAGAGTTACCCCTCCTACTGATCCTTGCAGGGCACAAAGCGCACGGCGAGACCATGGCCTTAGGAGGCGAGGAGCGCGTCAAGCCCCACCGAGCTAAAATAATTCCCGCACATGGGTGCATGGCGCGGGAACACAGCGCAGAAATAGCGAAAGCAGCACGATGGTTAACAGCAGCAGTTCTAACACGCCCCCGCGGGGCCCTATACTACCTTCTATTTTCTGCATAGGAAAAGAAGGAAAACAAAATGGGCGCGATTCGCCCTGCACCAACCCACAGCGAAGGTTCGAGCTGCTCCTGGGGCTCAGGCGGATCCCTCCTCTCGCTTCGCCAGGGTGCGATGGCGGGCTGACCCGCTACCTTCACCCAGGCGGGCGCGACGGCGCGGGGGCTGGTACACCTGTCGCCGAGGAGCTGCTGCCTGAGAGGGAGTCGCCGAAGCTCAGCGAACCTCGAGCACCGCCGCCTGTACGCCTGTCGCCGTCTTCATCCTGGTCAGTACCGGGGCTGGGCAGGCGGCCGCGGTCGTCGTCTTCGGGGCAGCACCCAGCACGGCGACCGTCTTCCCCGAACACCCTCACGTAGAGGGTGGCGTCGCCATCGAACTTGAAGTGCAGGGTGCACCACCGGCCCAGGCTGCGCGTGCGGGCAAACGTTTGCCAGCCACGGGCCAGGGCCCCATTCCCAGAAATGGAGACCTCCAACAAAGTCCAGGAGGCCCTGCTGCAGCAGCCGTCTGCCTGGAGCCAGAAGCCGCACCGGGCGCTGGCCGACAGATCACCTACGAAGAAACGGGGGAGCTGGAGCCGGGTGCTGGTTGGGTCCGCTGACCACACGACGAACTTCGGCAGCACCTCCGCAGAGCGAAAGTGTGGCCTAGGGGGGCGCGCAGCCACGGCGTGCTCACCGTCGGCGGCCGGGCGCTCACCACCGCGCAGGGAACCGCCTCCATGGCCACGGGAGGCCACTACGGGGACTGTGGAATACTTGCGAGGGCGGCCTCGGCCGTGCTTGGTCGGGGGAGTCAGGCCCTGCCTGGCTGGCCTTTCCTTTCTCCACGCCCGAGAATCTCTTTGGAGCCATGGGAACGACGAGTAGCCAAGGAAGAAGAAGGAAAGGAGCAGCAGCAAGGGATGGACTGAAGGGGCTTGCTCAGCCCCGTACTTATAGCCGGAGGAGGCCAACCGTTGAGCACCATGATCGCAGGTAATCATGACTGGTTTCTCTGCATGCAGGGACTTGTCAAGTCGTGCGGTCGCCGAAGCATCGTGGGGAAGCGCAGACGCCCACGTACAATCAATCGCCACGCGGCGCCCAAGGCCGCATGCTACTGGGGCCCGCGGCGCTTCGCGCTTGCCTCTTCGCTTCCCTGCTAGGCCAAGCCCGGGCACGCCTTGGGCCCGGGGGCTACTGTCGGCGTTCTGGGAACGGGGGTCCCCAGACTTGCCTGCCTACGGCCTGCGGCATGGCTCAAGTGGGGGCCCAGCGTGGCCCATCTTCATCAGCTCAAGCTTAAGACCCTCGCGAGGGGCCAAGCCTCATGGGGCGGACGACAGAAAGCTTCCTCAGAAGCAGCCTCATCAGGCAGGCTCACGAGGAGGCGGAGAGATCAAGGCAGGGATACCTCGCGAGGAACCCGTGACGCAAGCCATGATGATCGAGACCAGGTGGGTGCCAGGCGGGCGCCGGCCTGCGTAGTGTCCTTGTTTCCCCTTTGGTGCAAAGGGGGAAAGCACAGGCCAAGGCATCGGGCAAAGGTTACCATTCCGGTGCAACGAGACCAAGACCAACAGAGCGGCAGGATGGAGGTCACCGTGGAGCCCAAGACGGCGTCACCACCAGTGCTTTTGGCAGCCAAAGACCACCTTTGGTCAGGATAACTTGTACTAGATGTTCCCCTTCAAAATGGCCAATTGTTGGCGCCCTTCCCGCTCATTATTTGGGGAGAGGCCCAGGGCCTCTATAAATAGAGATAGCCACCACAGAGTAGTGGGGGATCGACACACCTAGACATCTAGAGATCTGATAGAGCCCTAGTAGAGAGAGAGAGGCGACTGAACTCACCCCAGCAGTTCATCGCACTAGCTCAAGAACACCTCTCGCAAGGCTGTTCTTCCCTTGTACTGTTTATCATCAGCCCCTGAGGCAATCCACCACACCACACACTGGATTAGGTATTACACCACAACGGTGGCCCGAACCAGTATAAACCTCGTGTCCCTTGTGTTGTTCGTTGTTTCCAGCTTAGATCACGTGAGGAGATTGGACGTAGATCGGTAGGGGAGAGATCTCCGCGCGCACCCTAGTGTTCGAACCTCAAGGGTCTGCCGGAACCCGAAATCCGACAGCTTGCACAAGCTATTCAAACTCACTATCTGAATCAGTTCGGTTTCTTGAGTCTCAACTACAAGCTGAAAGACATCGATCAGTTGTGCTGCGACAAGAAGCGGAAGGACCGCGGAAGTCCCTGGAGCATTCAGATGCATACTTTCTGGTGCAACAGCAAGCGTTGGAGGATTTTAGCGCAAAACAGGACAAAGCTAATAAGCTTACTAAGCTTATTGCCAGCATGGTGGGTACCCAGGATAACGTTTCCTGAGCTCTTCTAAAGTTGTTTCAGTTATGGACTTGTTTTGCTTCCGTGTTTATTTGCATTGGTGGCCAATTTTGACAGCTAGTGTATGCAATATTCTGCTTTGTTCCCTATATTTGCACCGGTGACGAACTTTGATGCCCAGTGGATGTATTATGTGTAATAGTTGTAATAGGCTACCGTTAGTTGCTTGCTTATTTATTTCCTTATTGTCTTGTTTAGTTGTTTGCTTGTAGTCACTTGATACGTCCATTTTGCATCATGCTTTTATATCGATATTTATTGCATTATGGGCTGTTATTACACATTATGTCACAATACTTATGCCTATTCTCTCTTATTTTACAAGGTTTACATGAAGAGGGGGAATGCCGGCAGCTGGAATTCTGGGCTGGAAAAGGAGCAAATATTAGAGACCTATTCTGCACATCTCCAAAAGTCCTGAAACTCCATGGGAATTATTTTCAGAATATATAAAAAATATTGGGAAAAGAAAGTACCAGAGGGGGGCCACCCACTGTCCATGAGGGTGGGGGGCACGCACTACCCCCCTGGGCACGCCCCTGCCTCGTGGGCCCCCTGGTGGCCCTATGATGCCCATCTTTGGCTATATGGAGTCTTTCATCCAGGAAAAAAAATCATAAGCTAGCTCACGGGACGAAACTCCGCCGCCACGAGGCGGAACCTTGGCGGAACCAATCTAGGGCTCCGGCGGAGCTGTTCTGCCAGGGAAACTTCCCTCCGAGAGGGGGAAATCATCACCATCGTCATCACCAACGATCCTCTCATCGGGAGGGAGTCAATCTCCATCAACATCTTCACCAGCACCATCTCATCTCAAACCCTAGTTCATCTCTTGTATCCAATCTTTGTATCCAAACCTCAGATTGGTACTTGTGGGTTGCTAGTAGTGTTGATTACTCCTTGTAGTTGATGCTAGTTGGTTTACTTGGTGGAAGATCATATGTTCAGATCCATTATGCATATTAATACCCCTCTGATTATGAACATAAATATGATTTGTGAGTAGTTACGTTTGTTCCTGAGGACATGGGAGAAGTCTTGCTATAAGTAGTCATGTGAATTTGATATTCGTTTGATATTTTGATGAGATGTTTGTTGTCATCCCTCTAGTGGTGTCATGTGAACGTCGACTACATGACACTTCACCATTGTTTGGGCCTAGAGGAAGGCATTGGGAAGTAATAAGTATATGATAGGTTGCTAGAGTGACAGAAGCTTAAACCCTAGTTTATGCGTTGCTTCATAAGGGGCTGATTTGGATCCATATGTTTCATGCTATGGTTAGGTTTACCTTAATACTTCTGTTGTAGTTGCGGATGCTTGCAATAGGGGTTAATCATAAGTGGGATGCTTGTCCAAGTAAGGGCAGTACCCAAGCACCGGTCCACCCACATATCAAATTATCAAAGTACCAAACGCGAATCATATGAACATGATGGAAACTAGCTTGACGATAATTCCCATGTGTCCTCGGGAGCGCTTTCCTTTATGTAAGAGTTTGTCCAGGCTTGTCCTTTGCTACAAAAAGGATTGGGCCATCTTGCTGCACCTTATTTAATTTTATTACTTGTTACTCATTACAAATTACCTTATCACAAAACTATCTGTTACCGATAATTTCAGTGCTTGCAGAGAATACCTTGCTGAAAACCGCTTATCATTTCCTTCTACTCCTTGTTGGGTTCGACACTCTTACTTATCGAAAAGGCTACGATAGATCCCCTACACTTGTGGGTCATCAAGACTCTTTTTTGGCATCGTTGCCGGGGAGTGAAGCGCCTTTGGTAGGTGGAATTTGGTAAGGAAAAATTTATATAGTGTGCTGAAATTTATTGTCACTTGTTACTATGGAACATAATCCTTTGAGGGCTTGTTAGGGGTATCTTCACCCCGACCAGTAGAGCAAAGAGTTGCTCCTCAACCTACTGAACCTACTGAAAATGTTTACTTTGAAATTCCTTCGGGTATGATAGAGAAACTGCTAGCTAATCCTTTTATAGGAGATGGAACATTACATCCCGATTTGCACATAATCTATGTGGATGAAGTTTGTGGATTATTTAAGCTTGCAGGTATGCCTGAGGATGTTATGAAGACGAAGGTCTTCCCTTTATCTTTGAAGGGAGATGCATTGACATGGTTTAGTCTATGTGATGATATTGGATCATGGAACTACCAACGATTGAAATTGGAATTTCATCAGAAGTTTTATCCTATGCATATTGTTCATCGTGATCATAATTATATATATAGTTTTTGGCCTCGTGAAGGAGAAAGAATCGCTCAAGATTGGGGGAGGCTTAAGTCAATGTTATATTCATGCCCCAATCATGAGCTCTCAAAAGAAATGATTATTCAAAATTTTTATGCTCGGCTTTCTCTCAGTAATCGCTCCATGCTTGATACTTCTTGTACTGGATCTTTTATGATGAAGACTATTGAATTCAAATGGGATTTATTGGAAAGAATTAAACACAACTCTGAAGATCAGGACCTCGATGAAGGTAAGGAGTCATGTATATGATACATCTCCAACGTATCTATAATTTTTGATTGCTCCATGCTATATTATCTACTGTTTTGGACATTATTGGGCTTTATTATCCACTTTTATATTATTTTTGGGACTAACCTATTAACCGGAGGCCCAGCCCAGAATTGCTGTTTTTTGCCTGTTTTAGGGTTTCGAAGAAAAGGAATATCAAACGGAGTCCAAACGGAATGAAACCTTTGGGAACGTGATTTTCTCAACGAACAAGACCCGGGAGACTTGGACCCTATGTCAAGAAAGAAAAGAGGAGGCCACGAGGTAGGGGGGCGCCCCTACCCCCCAGGCGCGCCCTCCACCCTCGTGGGCCCCCTGTTGCTCCACCGACGTACTCCTTCCTCCTATATATACCTACGTACCCCCAAACGATCAGATACGGAGCCAAAACCCTAATACCACCGCCGTAACTTTCTGTATCCACGAGATCCCATCTTGGGGCCTGTTCCGAAGCTCCGCCGGAGGGGGCATCGATCACGGAGGGCTTCTACATCAACACCATAGCCCCTCCGATGAAGTGTGAGTAGTTTACCTCAGACCTACGGGTCCATAGTTAGTAGCTAGATGGCTTCTTCTCTCTTTTTGGATGTCAATACAATGTTCTCCCCCTCTCTTGTCGAGAACTATTCGATGTAATCTTCTTTTTGCGGCGTGTTTATTGAGACCGATGAATTGTGGGTTTATGATCAAGTCTATCTATGAATAATATTTGAATCTTCTCTGAATTCTTTTATGTATGATTGGTTATCTTTGCAAGTCTCTTCGAATTATTAGTTTGGTTTGGCCTACTAGATTGATCTTTCTTGCAATGGGAGAAGTGCTTAGCTTTGGGTTCAATCTTGCGGTGTCCTTTCCCAGTGACAGTAGGGGCAGCAAGGCACGTATTGTATTGTTGCCATCGAGGATAACAAGATGGGGTTTTCTTCATATTGCATGAGTCTATCCCTCTACATCATGTCATCTTGCTTAAGGCGTTACTCTATTTTAACTTAATACTCTAGATGCATGCTGTATAGCGGTCGATGAGTGGAGTAATAGTAGTAGATGCAGGCAGGAGTCGGTCTACTTGTCTTGGATGTGATGCCTATATACATGATCATACCTAGATATTCTCATAACTATGCTCAATTCTGTCAATTGCTCAACAGTAATTTGTTCACCCACCGTAGAATACTTATACTCTCGAGAGAAGCCACTAGTGAAACCTATGGCCCCCGGGTCTATCTTCATCATATTAATCTCCTACTACTTAGTTATTTCCTTTGCTATTTACTTTGCCTTTATTTTACTTTGCATCTTTATCATAAAAATACCAAAAATCTTATCGTATCATATCATATCTATCAGATCTCACTCTCGTAAGTGGCCTTATAGGGATTGACAACCCCTATTTGCGTTGGTTGCGAGGTTTTATTTGTTTTGTGCAGGTACGAGGGACTCGCGCATAGCCTCCTACTGGATTGATACCTTGGTTCTGAAAAACTGAGGGAAATACTTACGCTACTTTGCTGCATCATCCCTTCCTCTTCGGGGAAAACCAACGCAGTGCTCAAGAGGTAGCAAGAAGGATTTCTGGCGCCGTTGCCGGGGAAGTCTACGCAAAAGTCAACATACCAAGTACCCATCACATACCCTTATCTCCCGCATTACATTATTTGCCATTTGCCTCTCATTTTCCTCTCCCCCACTTCACCCTTGTCGTTTTATTCGCCCTCTCTCTCTATCCTCTCTCTCTTTCCCTATTTGCCTCTTTTTGCCCGCTTGCTTCTTGTTTGCTTGTGTGTTAGTTGCTTGCTTGTCACGATGGCTCTTCCTAAATTTGGTGACCTTCACCTTAAAAGATTAGAAGAAATCGAAAGCAATGTCAGGAGTTTCATGGTCTTGCAATTTGAACATAATAGTTTCTTCAGAAATGAGCTTAAAGAACAGAAAAGTTTTATGAGTTTTATGAATAAAGAGCTTGATGATATGTCTAAAGAATTCGATGGTTTAAGATCCCAAATTGCTCATCTTGAGAAATTAACTGCTGAAATTTCGGATAGGCAGGCTACCTTACTTAATAAGATGGCCGCTAAACCGGATTGCTATGAAAATAAAGATGAAGATCTGAAAGTTATTGATGTGTCCCCTATTAAATCTTTGTTTTGCAATATGAATCTTAATAATGATGGGACTGAATATGATCCACCTTTACCTAGAAGGCGTTCCAAGAATTCGGAATTTGTTGATCTTGATGCTAAATTTGATAAAAGTGGGATTGAAGAAATTAAAATCCTAGATGTTGCTAAACACACTATTATGGATTTCAAGGAATTTAACTATGAAAATTGTCCTTTGATTGATTGTATTTCCTTGTTGCAATCCGTGCTAAATTCTCCTCACGCTTATAGTCAAAATAAAGCGTTTACTAAACATATCATTGATGCCTTGATGCAATCTTATGAAGAAAAACTTGAATTGCAAGTTTTTATCCCTAGAAAAATTTATGATAAGTGGGAACCAACTATTAAAATTAAAATTAAAGATCATGAATGCTATGCTTTATGTGATTTGGGTGCTAGTGTTTCCACGATTCCAAAAACTTTGTGTGATTTGTTAGGTTTCCGTGATTTTGATGATTGCTCTCTAAACTGGCACCTTGTGGACTCCACTATTAAGAAACCTACGAGAAGAATTAATGATGTTCTTATTGTTGCAAATAGGAATTATGTGCCCGTAGATTTTATTGTTCTTGACATAGATTGCAATCCTTCATGTCCTATTATTCTTGGTAGACCTTTCCTTAGAACGATTGCTGCAATTATTGATATGAAGGAAGGAAATATTAGATTCCAATTTCCAATAAGGAAAGGCATGGAACACTTTCCTAGAAAGAAAATTAAATTACCTTATGAATCTATTATGAGAGCCACTTATGGATTGCCTACCAAAGATGGCAATACCTAGATCTATTCTTGCTTGCTATGCCCAGCTAGGGGTGTTAAACGACAGCGCTTGTTGGGAGGAAACCCAATTTTATTTTTATTTCTTGCTTTTTGCTCCTGTTTAGTAATAAATAATTTATCTAGCCTCTGTTTTTGTTGTGTCTTTTTGTGTTAAATTAGTGTTTGTGCCAAGTAGAACCGTTGGGAAGACTTGGGGAAAGTCTTGTTGAACTTGCTGTAAAAAACAGAAACTTTAGCGCTCACGAGAACTGCTGTAATTTTTATTTGGAAAGTGCTATTTAGTTAATTATTTTTGCAGATGATTAATAGATAAATTCCTCACGTCCATCAATTTATTTTAGAATTTTTGGGGTTCCAGATCTTGCGCTATCTACAGATTACTACAGACTGTTCTGTTTTTGACAGATTCTGTTTTTCTTGTGTTGTTTGCTTATTTTGATGAATCTATGGCTAGTAAAATAGTTTATAAACCATAGAGAAGTTGGAATACAGTAGGTATAACACCAATATAAATAAATAATGAGTTCATTACAGTAACTTGAAGTGGTATTTTATTTTCTTTCGCTAACGGAGCTCACGAGATTTTCTACTTTAAGTTTTGTGTTGTGAAGTTTTCAAGTTTTGGGTAAAGATTTGATGGATTATGGAACAAGGAGTGGTAAGAGCCTAAGCTTGGGGATTCCCATGGCACCCCCAATATAATCTAAGGACACCTAAAATCCAAAGCTTGGGGATGCCCCGGAAGCCATCCCCTCTTTCGTCTACTTCTATCGGTAACTTTACTTGGAGCTATATTTTTATTCGCCACATGATATGTGTTTTGCTTGGAGCGTCTTGTATGATTTGAGTCCTTGATTTTTAGTTTACCACAATCATCCTTGCTGTAAACACCTTTTTAGAGAGCCATACATGATTTGGAATTTGTTACAATACTCTATGTGCTTCGCTTATATCTTTTGAGTTATATAGTTTTGCTCTAGTACTTCACTTATATCTTTTAGAGCACGGTGGTGGATTTGTTTTATAGAAACTATTGATCTCTCATGCTTCACTTAGATTATTTTGAGAGTCTTAATAGCATGGTAATTTTCTTAAAATCCTAATATGCTAGGTATTCAAAGTTAGTAAAATTTTCTTAAGAGTGTTTTGAATACTAAGAGAAGTTTGATGCTTGATGATTGTCCTGAGATATGGAGGTAATAATATCAAAGTCATGCTAGTTGAGTAGTTGTGAAATTGAGAAATACTTGTGTTGAAGTTTGCAAGTCCCATATCATGCACGTATGGTAAACGTTATGCAACAAATTTGAAACATGAGATGTTATTTGATTGTCTTCCTTATGAGTGGCGGTCGGGAAAGAGCGATGGTCTTTTCCTACCAATCTATCCCCCTAGGAGCATGCGCGCAGTACCAAGGTTTTTGATGACTTGTAGATTTTTGCAATAAGTTTGTGAGTTCTTTATGACTAATGTTGAGTCCATGGATTATACGCACTCTCACCCTTCCATCCTTGCTAGCCTCTTCGGTACCGTGCATTGTCCTTTCTCACATTGAGAGTTGGCGCAAACTTCGCCGGTGCATCCAAACCCCGTGATATGATACACTCTTTCACACATAAACCTCCTTATATATTCCTCAAAACAGCCACCATACCTACCTATTATGGCATTTCCATAGCCATTCCGAGATATATTGCCATGCAACTTTCCATCATTCCGTTCATCATGACACATTCATTATTGTCATATTGCTTAGCATGATCATGTAGTTGACATAGTATTTGTGGCAAAGCCACCGTTCATAATTCTTTCATACATGTCACTCTTGATCAATTGCATATCCCGGTCCATCACCGGAGGCATTCATATAGAGTCATCTTTTGTTCTAGTACCAATTTGTAACCATTGAGTTGTAAATAAATAGAAGTGTGATGATCATCATTTTCTAGAGCATTATCCCAAGTGAGGAATTATAAAAAAAGAGAAAGGCCATAAAAAAGAGAAAGGCCATAAAGAAAAAAAAAGAGAAGGCACAAAAAAATGAGAGAAGAAGAGAGAAGGGACAATGTTACTATCCTTTACCACACTTGTGCTTCAAAGTAGCACCATAATCTTCATGTTAGAGAGTCTCTTGTTTTGTCACTTCCATATACTAGTGGGAAATTTTCATTATAGAACTTGGCTTGTATATTCCAACAATGGGCCTCCTCAAGTGCCCTAGGTCTTCATGAGCAAGCAAGTTGGATGCACACCCACTTAGTTTCTTTTGTTGAGCTTTCATACATTTATAGCTCTAGTGCATCCGTTGCATGGCAATCCCTACTCCTTGCATTAACATCAATCGGTGGGCATCTCCATAGCCCATTGATTAGCCTCGCTGATGTGAGACTTTCTCCTTTTTTGTCTTCTCCACATAACCCCCCTCATTATATTCTATTCCAACCATAGTGCTATGTCCATGGCTCGCGCTCATATATTGCGTGAAAGTTTATAGGTTTGAGATTACTAAAGTATGAAACAATTGCTTGGCTTGTCATCAGGGTTGTGCATGATGAGAGCATTCTTGTGTGACGAAAATGAAACATGACTAAACTATATGATTTTGTAGGGATGAACTTTCTTTGGCCATGTTATTTTGAGAAGACATAATTGCTTAGTTATTATGCTTGAAGTATTATTATTTTTATGTCAATATGAACTTTCGTCTTGAATCTTTCGGATCTGAATATTCATACCACAATTAAGAAGAATTACAATAAAATTATGCCAAGTGGCACTCGCATCAAAAAAAATCTGACTTTATCATTTACCTACTCAAGGACGAGCAGGAATTAAGCTTGGGGATGCTTGATACGTCTGCAACGTATCTATAATATTTGATTGCTCCATGCTATATTATCTACTGTTTTGGACATTATTGGGCTTTATTATCCACTTTTATATTATTTTTGGGACTAACCTATTAACCGGGGGCCCAGCCCAGAATTGCTGTTTTTTGCCTGTTTTAGGGTTTCGAAGAAAAGGAATATCAAACGCAGTCCAAAAGGAATGAAACCTTCGGGAACGTGATTTTCTCAACGAACAAGACCCGGGAGACTTGGACCCTACGTCAAGAAAGAAAAGAGGAGGCCACGAGGTAGGGGCGCGCGCCCTCCACCCTCGTGGGCCCCCTGTTACTCCACCGATGTACTCCTTCCTCCTATATGTACCTACGTACCCCCAAACGATCAGATACGGAGCCAAAACCCTAATACCACCGCCGTAACTTTCTGTATCCACGAGATCCCATCTCGGGGCCTGTTCTGGAGCTCCGCTAGAGGGGGCATCGATCACGGAGGGCTTCTACATCAACACCATAGCCCCTCCGATGAAGTGTGAGTAGTTTACCTCAGACCTACGGGTCCATTGTTAGTAGCTAGATGGCTTCTTCTCTCTTTTTGGATCTCAATACAATGTCCTCCCCCTCTCTTGTGGAGAACTATTCGATGTAATCTTCTTTTTGCGGTGTGTTTGTTGAGACGGATGAATTGTGGGTTTATGATCAAGTCTATCTATGAATAATATTTGAGTCTTCTCTGAATTCTTTTATGTATGATTGGTTATCTTTGCAAGTCTCTTCGAATTATCAGTTTGGTTTGGCCTACTAGATTGATCTTTCTTGCAATGGGAGAAGTGCTTAGCTTTGGGTTCAATCTTGCGATGTCCTTTCCCAGTGACAGTAGGGGCAGCAAGGCACATATTGTATTGTTGCCATCGAGGATAACAAGATGGGGTTTTCTTCATATTGCATGAGTCTATCCCTCTACATCATGTCATCTTGCTTAAGGCTTTACTCTATTTTTAACTTAATACTCTAGATGCATGCTGGATAGCGGTCGATGAGTGGAGTAATAGTAGTAGATGCAGGCAGGAGTCGGTCTACTTGTCTCGGATGTGATGCCTATATACATGATCATACCTAGATATTCTCATAACTATGCTAAATTCTGTCAATTGCTCAACAGTAATTTGTTCACCCACCGTAGAATACTTATGCTCTCAAGAGAAGCCACTAGTGAAACCTATGGCCCCCGGGTCTATCTTCATCATATTAATCTCCTACTACTTAGTTATTTCCTTTGCTATTTACTTTGCCTTTATTTTACTTTGCATCTTTATCATAAAAATACCAAAAATATTATCTTATCATATCTATCAGATATCACTCTCGTAAGTGGCCTTATAGTGATTGACAACCCCTATTTGCGTTGGTTGCGAGGATTTATTTGTTTTGTGCAGGTACGAGGGACTCGCGCGTAGCCTCCTACTGGATTGATACCTTGGTTCTGAAAAACTGAGGGAAATACTTACGCTACTTTGCTGCATCATCCCTTCCTCTTCGGGGAAAACCAACGCAGTGCTCAAGAGGTAGCAAGAGTATAACACCTAAGTTTGATTGTGTTAAATCTTTTATGGATACCGATGCTTTCCGTGAATTTAGCACTAAATATGGACTTGACTCTGAGATAGTAGCTTCTTTCTGTGAATCCTTCGCTACTCATGTTGATCTCCCTAAGGAGAAGTGGTTTAAATATAATCCTCCCATTGAAGTAAAAGTAGTTGCACCTATTAAAGTTGAAGAAAATACTATCACTTATAATGATCCTGTTGTCCCTACTACTTATATTGTGAAACCACCTTTCCTTGTTAGAATAAAGGATCATGCTAAAGCTTCAACTATGGTTAACAAAAGTAATATTAAGACACCTAAACCCCCTGATCAAATTAAAGTTGAACCTAGTGTTGCTATGGTTAAAAATCTCTTGGCCGATAATATTGATGGGCATGTTATTTACTTTTGCAATGAATCTGCTAGAATTGCTAGACCTGATACTAAAAATGAACATAGACCTGTTGTAGGCATGCCTGTTATTTCTATTAAAATAGGAGATCATTGCTATCATGGCTTATGTGATATGGGTGCTAGTGCAAGTGCAATACCTCATTCCTTATACAAAGAAAATATGCATGATATTGCACCTGCTGAGATAGAAGAGATAGATGTTACAATTAAGCTTACCAATAGAGACACTATTTCACCATTTGGGATTGTTAGAGATGTTGAAGTCTTGTGTGGGAAAATTAAATATCCTGCTGATTTTCTTGTTCTTGGTTCCCCACAAGATGACTTTTCTCCCATTATATTTGGTAGACCCTTCTTGAATACTGTTAATGCTAAGATAGACTGCAATAAGGATATTGTTTCTGTTGGTTTAGGGGATATGTCTCATGAGTTTAATTTTGCTAAATTTCATAGACAACCCCATGATAAAGAATTGCCTAGTAAAGATGAAATTATTGGTCTTTCTTCTATTGCCGTGCCTCCTAGTGATCCTTTAGAACAATATTTTCTAGACCTTGAAAATGATATGTTTATGAATGAAAGAAGGGAAATAGATGAAGTATTCTTTAAACAGGGATCTATTTTGAAACACAACTTGCCTATTGAAATCCTAGGGGATCCTCCTCCACCTAAGGGTGATCCTGTGGTTGAGCTTAAACCTTTACCAGATACTCTTAAATATGCTTATCTTGATGAGAAAGAGATATATCCTGTTATTATTAGTGCTAACCTTTCAGAGCATGAAGAAAAGAAATTATTGAAAACTCTGAAGAAGCACCGTGCTGCTATTGGATATACTCTTGATGATCTTAAGGGCATTAGTCCCACTCTATGCCAGCACAAAATAAAGCTGGAGAAAGACGCTAAACCAGTTGTTGATCACCAACGACGGTTAAATCCTAAGATGAAAGAAGTGGTAAGAAAAGAAATACTAAAGCTTCTGGAGGCAGGTATAATTTATCCCATTGCGGATAGTCAGTGGGTAAGTCCTGTCCATTGTGTCCCTAAGAAGGGAGGTATTACTGTTGTTCCTAATGATACAAATGAATTGATCCCACGAAGAATTGTTACATGTTATATAATGGTAATTGATTTCCGCAAATTAAGTAAAGCTACTAAAAAGGATCATTACCTGTTACCTTTTATTGATCAAATGCTAGAAAGATTATCTAAACATACACATTTTTGCTTTCTAGATGGTTATTCTAGTTTCTCTCAAATACCTGTGTCAAAAGAGGATCAAGAAAAGACAACTTTTACTTGCCCTTTCGGTACCTTTGCTTATAGACGTATGCCTTTTGGTTTATGCAATGCACCTGCTACTTTTCAAAGATGTATGACTGCTATATTCTCTGACTTTTGTGAAAAGATTGTTGAGGTTTTCATGGATGATTTCTCCATTTACGGAACTTCTTTTGATGATTGCTTAAACAACCTTGATCGAGTTTGGCAGAGATGTGAAGAAACTAATCTTGTCTTGAATTGGGATAAGTGCCACTTTATGGTTAATGAAGGTATTGTCTTGGGGCATAAAATTTCTGAAAGAGGTATCGAAGTTGATAAAGCTAAAGTTGATGCTATCGAAAAGATGCAGTGTCCCAAGGACATTAAAGGTATAAGAAGTTTCCTTGGCCATGCCGGTTTTTATAGGAGGTTCATGAAGGACTTTCCTAAAATTTCTCGGCCTCTGACTAATCTCTTACAAAAAGATGTTCCTTTTGTCTTTGATGATGATTGTGTAGAAGCATTTGAAATACTTAAGAAAGCTTTGATTTCTGCACCTATTGTTCAGCCTCCTGATTGGAATTTACCATTTGAAATTATGTGTGATGCTAGTGATTATGTTGTAGGGGCTGTTCTAGGACAAAGAGTTGATAAGAAATTAAATGTTATTCAATATGCTAGTAAAACTCTAGACAGTGCCCAAAGAAATTATGCTACTACTGAAAAAGAATTTTTGGTAGTTGTATTTGCTTATGATAAGTTCAGACCTTATATTGTTGATTCTAAAGTAACTGTTCACACTGATAATGATGCTATTAAATATCTTATGGAAAAGAAATATGCCAAACCTAGACTTGTTAGATGTGTTCTCTTGCTTCAAGAATTTGATTTTCATATTATTGATAGAAAGGGAGCTGAGAACCCCGTTGCAGATAACTTGTCTATGTTAGAGAATGTTCTTGATGACCCACTACCTATTGATGATAGCTTTCCTGATGAACAATTAGCTATCATAAATGCCTCTCGTACTGCTCCATGGTATGCTGATTATGCTAATTACATTGTTGCTAAATTTATACCACCTAGTTTCACATACCAGCAAAAGAAAGAGTTCTTCTATGATTTAAGACATTACTTCTGGGATGACCCAAATCTTTATAAAGAAGGAGTAGATGGTGTTATTAGACGTTGTGTACCTGAGCATGAACGGGAACAGATCCTACGCAAGTGCCACTCCGAGGCTTATGGAGGACACCATGCTGGAGATAGAACTGCACATAAGGTATTGCAATACGGTTTTTATTGCCCTACTATCTTCAAGGATGCCCGTAAGTTTGTTTTGTCTTGTGATGAATGTCAGAGAATTGATAATATTAGTAGACGTCAAGAAATGCCTATGAATTATTCACTTGTTATTGAACCATTTGATGTTTGGGGCTTTGATTATATGGGACCTTTTCCTTCCTCTAATGGGTATACACATATTTTAGTTGTTGTTGATTACATTACTAAGTGGGTATAAGCTATTCCAACTAGTAGTGTTGATCATAACACCTCTATTAAGATGCTTAAAGAAGTTATTTTTCCAAGGTTTGGAGTCCCTAGATATCTAATGACTGGTGGTGGTTCACATTTTATTCATGGTGCTTTTCGTAAGATGCTTGCTAAGTATGATGTTAATCATAGAATTGTATATCCATATCATCCACAATCTAGTGGTCAAGTAGAATTGAGTAATAGAGATCTTAAATTAATTTTGCAAAAGACTGTTAATAGATCTAGAAAGAATTGGTCCAAGAAACTTGATGATGCATTATGGGCTTATAGAACTGCATATAAGAATCCTATGGGTATGTCTCCGTATAAAATGGTTTATGGAAAAGCATGTCACTTACCTCTTGAATTGGAACATAAGGCATATTGGGCCATTAAAGAGCTCAACTATGACTTCAAACTTGCCGGTGAGAAGAGGTTTTTTGACACTAGCTCACTTGATGAATGGAGAACCCAGGCCTATGAGAATGCCAAACTGTTTAAAGAAAAAGTTAAAAGATGGCATGACAAAAGGATACAAAAACGTGAGTTTAATGTAGGTGACTATGTATTGTTATACAACTCTCGTTTAAGATTTTTTGCAGGCAAACTTCTCTCTAAATGGGAAGGTCCTTACATTATCAAGGAGGTTTATCGTTCTGGTGCCATAAAAATCAACAACTTCGAAGGCACAAATCCGAGGGTGGTGAACGGTCAAAGGATCAAACATTTTATCTCAGGTAATCCCATAAATGTTGAAACTAATGTTATTGAAACCGTAACCCCGGAGGAATACAAAAGGGACACTTTCCAGAATATTTCAGACTCCGAAAAGGAATAGGTACGTGGTACGGTAAGTAAACCGACTCCAAAACAGTTCTAATGGCAATTTTTCTCCGTTTTGGAATATTTAAGAAAATAGGAAAATAAGAAGCAGTCCGGGAAGGACACGGGGCTTCCACGATGGTGGAGGGCGCGCCCTACCCCCTGGGCGCGCCCCCTGCCTCATGGGCACCTCGTGTGCTCTCTGGACTCCATTTTCTTGCACGATACTTCTTTTGGTCGGTAAAAATTCATTATATAATCTCCCGAAGGTTTTGACCACCGTATCACACAAATATCCTCTGTCTTTGTTTCGAGCTGTTTCTGCTGCAGATTTAGAGCAAGATGTCTTCTCAAGAGTCAGTCGGGGAGAGCCGGGTGTCTCATCCGACACCGGGGCCAAGAGCAAACAGCGATCCTGACCACTTTGGTCCATCAACGGAAGAAGAAATGGAGGCCAACTCGAAAAGGATAGATGCCATGGAAGAGGATCAAGAAGTTACTTCTCGTTTCTGAGCTGGATTCACGATGGGGGAACTACAGAGCTCAGCCATTCCAAACTCGGTCATCCCTTCCAATGTTAGATTTCTTTCTTTTGAAAATATGAAAAAGAGTGTTATTTGTTCTCTAGCAGCTATGCAACATCCATGGGTGAAAGGAGCTTTAGCTGTTACGGGAAAGCTCCGTAAGGAAATAATGGACCTCAAGCAACAAGTCAATAAGCTTGAAGAAGAGAAGCGTATCCTGAAGGGCATCATCACCAAGAATATCACATCACCATATCCGAAGAAGGAGACATAAACACATGGGTATGGGCACTCCCCTTGGTAACTGCCAAGCTTGGGGGAGTGCCCCGGTATCGTATCACCATCACTTTTATCTTTATCATTTTTCTTAGTTTGATCCTTTTGGTAATATCTTAATCTAGTAGAATAAAGTTTCAGTATGATCTAGTTGTGAGTTTTGCTTTATGATCCTTCTATGTAATCGAGTCCGTGAGCTATATATAATAAAGATTAGTGTTGAGTCAAGGGCTTGATTATTTTGCTTTGATCTTGAGGGAATAGAATAAAAGAGAAGAAATAAAAAGAAATAAAGAGGTCATATGGATCTTATGGAGAGTAATGACTTCACATATAAAGAGTATGATGAATAAAAATTGTTGAGAGTTGACTAACATAGTTTTGGTCATCATTGCAATTAATAGGAAGTAATAAAGAAAGAGAGGTTTTCACATATAAATATACCATCTTGGACATCTTTTATGATTGTGAGCACTCATTAAAATATGATATGCTAAAGAGTTGACATTGGGCAAGGAAGACAACATAATGGGTTATGTTTTCTTACATCTAAGATAAATTATATTGTCATGGATCGTCCAACATGTTGAGCTTGCCTTTCCCTCTCATGCTAGCCACATTCTTTGCACCAAGTAGAGATACTACCTGTGCTTCCAAATATCCTTAAACCTAGTTTTGCCATGAGAGTCCACCTTATCTACCTATGGATTGAGTAAGATCCTTCAAGTAAGTTGTCATCGTTGCAAGCAATAAAAATTAATCTCTAAATATGTATGATTTATTAGTGTGGAGAAAATAAGCTTTATACGATCTTGTGATGTGGAAGAAATAAAAGCGATGGACTGCATAATAAAGGTCCATATCACAAGTGGCAATATAAAGTGACGCTCTTTCGCATTAAGATTTTGTGCATCCAACCAAAAAAGCACATGACAACCTTTGATTCCCTCTGTGAAGGGCCTATCTTTTATTCTTGTCTTATACTTCATATAAGAGTCACGGTGATCTTCACCTTTCCTTTTTACATTTTATCCTTTGGCAAGCACAATGTGTTGGAAAGATCCTGATATATATAGCTAATTGGATGTGAGTTTTCATGAACTATTATTGTTGACATTACCCTTGAGGTAAAAGGTTGCGAGGCAAAACTATAAGCCCCTATCTTTCTCTCTGTCCGATTAAAACTTCATAACCATAAATATCGCGTGAGTGTTAGCAATTGTGAAAGACTAAATGATGGTTGAGTATGTGGACTTGCTGAAAAGCTCTTATTGACTCTTTCTGATGTTATGATAAATTGCAATTGCCTCAATGACTAAGATTAGAGTTTGTTGGTTCTCAATGAAGTTTATGATTCATACTTGAAATTGTGATTGAATTGTTACTTTAGCATAAGAGATAATATGACAATATATATATATATATGTTGCTTTTCTAAGAATGATCATGATGCCCTCATGTCCGTATTTTATTTTTATCGACACCTCTATCTCTAAACATGTGGACATATTTTTCGATTTCGGCTTTCGCTTGAGGACAAGCGAGGTCTAAGCTTGGGGGATTTGATACGTCCATTTTGCATCATGCTTTTATATCGATATTTATTGCATTATGGGCTATTATTACACATTATGTCACAATACTTATGCCTATTCTCTCTTATTTTACAAGGTTTACATGAAGAGGGGGAATGCTGACAGCTGGAATTCTGGGCTGGAAAAGGAGCAAATATTAGAGACATATTCTGCACATCTCCAAAAGTCCTGAAACTCCACGGGAATTATTTTCAGAATATATAAAAAATATTGGGCGAAGAAAGTACCAGAGGGGGGCCACCCACCGTCCACGAGGGTGGGGGCGCGCCCTACCCCCTGGGCACGCCCCCTGCCTCGTGGGACCCCTAGTGGCCCTTTGATGCCCATCTTTGGCTATATGGAGTCTTTCGTCTAGGAAAAAATCATAATCTACCTCACGGGACGAAAATCTACCGCTACAAGGCGGAACCGTGGCGGAACCAATCTAGGGCTCCGGCGGAGCTGTTCTGCTGGGGAAACATCCCTTCGGGAGGGGGAAGTCATCACCATCGTCATCACCAACGATCCTCTCATCGGGAGGGGGTCAATCTCCATCAACATCTTCACCAGCACCATCTCATCTCGAACCCTAGTTCATCTCTTGTATCCAATCTTTGTATCCAAACCTCGGATTGGTACCTGTGGGTTGTTAGTAGTGTTGATTACTCCTTGTAGTTGATGCTAGTTGGTTTCCTTGGTGGAAGATCATATGTTCAGATCCATTATGCATATTAATATCCCTCTGATTATGAACATAAATATGATTTGTGAGTAGTTATGTTTGTTCCTGAGGACATGGGAGATGTCTTGCTATAAGTAGTCATGTGAATTTGGTATTCGTTCGATATTTTGATGAGATGTATGTTGTCATCCCTCTAGTGGTGTCATGTGAACATCGACTACATGACACTTCACCATTGTTTGGGCCTAGAGGAAGGCATTGGGAGGTAATAAGTAGATGATGGGTTGCTAGAGTGACAGAAGCTTAAACCCTAGTTTATGCTTTGCTTCGTAAGGGGCTGATTTGGATCCATATGTTTCATGCTATGGTTAGGTTTACCTTAATACTTCTGTTGTAGTTGCAGATGCTTGCAATAGGGGTTAATCATAAGTGGGATGCTTGTCCAAGTAAGGGCATTACCCAAGCACCGGTCCACCCACATATCAAATTATCAAAGTACCGAACGCGAATCATATGAACGTGATGAAAACTAGCTTGACGATAATTTCCATGTGTCCTCGGGAGCGCTTTCCTTTATATAAGAGTTTGTCCAGGCTTGCCCTTTGCTACAAAAAGGATTGGGCCATCTTGCTGCACCTTATTAACTTTTATTACTTCTTACTCGTTACAAATTACCTTATCACAAAACTATCTGTTACCGATAATTTCAGTGCTTGCAGAGAATACCTTGCTAAAAACCGCTTATCATTTCCTTCTGCTCCTCGTTGGGTTCGACACTCTTACTTATCGAAAAGGCTACGATAGATGCCCTGCACTTGTGGGTCATCATCACTGCAGTTCTTTTTCTGCGTTTTTCTAGTGGCTAGAATAACCTATTTTTGGTAACTAGGCCACAATAATTATGGTAACACACGGACTGTTGTAACCATGGGCCTCCTGCGGGCCGTAGGATCCATGGGCCTTCTATGGGTCATAGTGTCCATGGACTTTCTACGGGCCTTCTACAGGTCGTAGGGTCCATTGGTCTTCTACGGGCCGTAGGATCCATGGGCCTTATACGGAGTGTATAATCATTTCGCCAAACATGGGCCATACTGTTTGTGGACCATAACGGGCCGTTAATAGGCCGTATTTGATAATGCTATGAAAGCAGCCTAACTGGTTAATAGGCCACAAACGGGCCCAATGTAAACACGGGCTGAATTTGGCCCACAAAGGGAACAGGCCAGTAATAGACCATAACTAACAGAATTCTAGAAATGAGCCAAAGAATAAATGGGCCCTTAGAAGGCCGAAAGTTAACACGGTCTGGAAACGGCCGATGGAGTAATGGGCCGTTAATGGGTATAAAGTGATACACTGTTCATTATGGGCCAGTTTCATCTCGGGCTTTTATTGGGCCCAGAGTTACGAAGGGCCTCATATGGGCCGAAAGACATCATGGGCCATACATGGGCCGGATGTAACAACAGGCTGGAATCATATTGGACGGCCCAAATGAAGCTACTGGGCTAAATTCCGGTAGGCCATAACGGCCCGGGAGTTAGCGGGCCGTAAATGGGCGATATACGAACATGCCGTTAACAGGCTTTCCCTGGGCCGGCCTATTACCTTTTGACCAAGTCAAACGGGCCGGCTGTCGGTGTCAAAACCGGCGGATCTCGGGTAGTGGGTCCCGAACTGTGCGTCTAGGCCGGATGGTAACAGGAGGCAGGGAACACGATGTTTTACCCAGGTTCGGGCCCTCTTGATGGAGGTAAAACCCTACGCTCTGCTTGATTAATATTGATGATATGGGTAGTACAAGAGTAGATCTACCACGAGATCAAGGAGGCTAAACCCTAGAAGCTAGCCTATGGTATGATTGTTGTATATGGAGTTGATGTCCTACGGACTACAACCCTCCGATTTATATAGACACCGGATAGGGTTAGGGTTACACAGAGTCGGTTACAATGGTAGGAGATCTTGAATATCCACATCGCCAAGCTTGCCTTCCACGCCAAGGAAAGTCCCATCCGGACATGGGACGAAGTCTTCAATCTTGTATCTTCATAGTCCTGGAGTCCGGCTGAAGGTATAGTCCGGCTACCCGAACACCCCCTAATCCAGGACTCCCTCAGTAGCCCCTGAACCAGGCTTCAATGATGACGAGTCTGGCACGCAGATTGTCTTCAGCATTGCAAGGCGGGTTCCTCCTCCAAGTCCTTCATAGAAGATTGTAAACACCAAGAGTGGTGTCCGGCTCTGCAAAATAAGTTTCCACATATTGCCATAGAGAGAATAATATTAACACAAATCAAATCTGCTGACGTATTCCGCAGTGCGTCATCACACTACGGCCAAGTCCTTTACTCGAATCGTTTTTTACTTTTCCACCCCAGCACATTTTGCGAGGCGGTTTCCTTGGCACGTTTTGTCAAAGCAGAGATCGTGTACCCCCTTTATGGGATTCTCATCAATACAGATGTGGGTAACCCAACCGCGCCATTTATCACGGCGCTTGGGAGGCAAGCGAGTTTTACTAGGCTGGTGGGGACGCACAACCGCATCTGCCCATATAAGGGGATAAGGATCCACCTTTTTACCTACGCCTTCTTCCTCCTTTGCCTATCCATCTCCTGTGCACTCGAGCTCCAGCGCCCAAGCCCGTACTTCCCACCTCAACCTTCTCCAGCAATGTCCGGAGCGGGAGGCAAGTGGATGGTCTCCTCCGCCACGGAGGGCCAAGTCAAGAAGCTAAGGAAGGCCGGATACCTGTCTAAGGACATCGCGCACCGGCTTCTCGAAAAGGGGCAGCTTCTCCCCACCCAAAGCCCCATGAGAGGGTAGTATTTCTTCCCCACTTCCTCCGCGGACTGGGTTTTCCACTCCACCCATTTGTCCGGGGGCTCATGTTCTACTACGGCCTGGATTTCCACGATCTGGCTCCGAACTTCATCCTCAACATCTCGGCGTTTATCGTCGTGTGCGAGGCTTTTCTCCACGTCCGCCCTCATTTCGGCCTCTGGCTCAAGACCTTCAACGTCAAGCCCAAGGTGGTGCGCAGCAGCCAGGCAGAGTGTGGAGGCGCCATGGCGGGCAAGATGGCCAACGTCCTATGGTTCGAGGGCTCTTTCATGGAGACCCTAAAGGGATGGCAATCCGGGTGGTTTTATATCACCGAGCCGCGCGATCCGAAATGGACCGCAGCCCCCGAGTTCCGATCCGGACCCCCCACGCGGCTTATGTCCTGGAAAGAGACGGGCCTGTCGTGGGGTGACGAAAAAGAGGTGACCAGATTGCAAACATGCATCCAGTCCCTGGTGAACAAGCCAATCCGGATTGTTAATGTAATCCAGGTTATGCTCGTCCGCCGGATCCTCCCGTGCCAACAACGGGATTTTAATCTGTGGGAGTTCGACCCGGCGCAGCACCAAACCCTTAGCAAGCTCTTCGACACGACATACGAAGATGCCTGGAAGGTGCTATTCAAGGGCGCCGAGGCTCCCGCATCCGCTTCCGAGGACCGCGGATACAGCTTGCAGCGTCACGCTAGCGAGGTAAGCTATCTTCACCTTTTATAGGATGTTCAGCTTTTTTCATAGTTTAACTCTATGCGGGATCTAAACTCCCTTACCTTTGACAGGCTTGGCGGGCGATATCCGGACCGATTAACTGTCCGGCTCCGCTGCCCGAAGACCCAGCCCCAGCTCTACTAGTGAAGCTGCTGGCTCCGGCGCCTTATGTGGTGCCGGAAAAGAAGGCCAAGAAGAACAAGACCACAGGGACTCGAAAGAGTGCCCGTAACGTGGTGGTGTCGGACTCGTCATCCGACGAGTCCGAGACGCCCTCTTCCCGTGAAAACGAGGAGGAGGAAGAAGAAAACTCTCCCCTCCCAGCGGAGGGAGGAGAGAAGAGGAAGGCCGCCCCAACGGGGGAGGCCGAGGGGTCTAGGAAAAGGAAGACCCCTCCGCCGGACTACTCCCCCGACGCCGAAGAGGGCGAAGAGGAGTGGCCAAACAGGGCCAAGCGTCCGGCGAAATCGTAAGTTCGGATATCAGAGTAACTCATGATGTTCCTTTGTCGCACAGCTTTCCCTAATGTCGAATGTAATTATGCAGCCCGCCCCGGGCCGAATTCAACGAATCGTCGGGCGGCTCCCTGGACTCATCGGACGTGAACTCAGTTCCGCCCGCTGTCTCCCCCCGCACTGCAGACGACACCGAAGTGGCGTCGCGACAAGCTCCGGGGCAGGAGGAGGTGGTCCCGGAGGAGCCGCAAGGCAACCTCCCGGACTCCAGGAGTGAAGGGGATAAGGCCCCCCAGGGCTCCAAGTCTGGCTTTGTGCCGGACACCGCGCTGGAATCTTCCACAGTTCTGGACCGCGGTAGGCGAACTCCTTCCAAGAGGAGCAATCCTTCTGAGCTGGCGGCCTCCGTCCAACCGGAGGTGCCGGATAATCTGCTGGAGGTGCTTGACGGCGCCTCCATCAACGAGGGGCACCGTACTATTATGAGTACGGTGATCCAGAAGGTTCAGTCCGCCAAGAGCGGACTGACTGAAGCTTGCGCTAGCCTTCTAATAGGCTTCGAGGTAAGTGAAAATATGTAAAAATATTACCGCATAGACAGTAGCCCCTGATGCTCTGTTTGGCGTTCGGAAAGAAAAGACGAATAGAGGATCTATTAAATTTCGCAGGAGTCTAACAAAAAAAAGAGTCAATGTGCGTATGCAGGCTTCGCTGCTATCCACCGCCGCACTGACTGCGGAGGTGGGTGTCCTGAAGCAGGACCTCGAGCAGACCGAGCAAGAGCTCGGCCTTGCCAAGCGGCGGCTCGAGGAGAAAGAAGGTAAGAAATACCTTACAGAAAAGGTGCCTATAGAAAGGCGTGATTGCAAAAAAGATAACATGATTGTAGTGCTTATTGTAGGGTCCACGACTAAAGTGGCGACCCTTAAGCAGGCGCTGTCTGAGGCCGAAAAGAAAACGGCCGCGGAGCGCGCCGAGCGAGACAGACTTGGGGCTTAGGTCGGCGAGGTGCAGCAAGAGCTTCAGGCTCTCATGAAAAAACATGAGAGTTTGGAGCTTGAGTCAAAGGCGCAAGCATCCGAGCTCACGATGGCCCTTGAGACTGCCAAGTCTGCCAAGGCCGAAGCCCAAAAGGCCCTCCGATAGTTGGAGGAGATGAGGAAGATAGCAGCGGGTAAGGCATTCTTTATGCAAAGCAGAAATATAAAAGTAAACTACTTGTTACTTACCCGAATCCGGAGCTCTCTAGGGGCATTCGCAGATCTTCCCCGCAGCATATCCGACGCCGCCGCATTCTACCGAGATGAAGAGGGCAGCTCAACGGAGAAGGTGTTCTGGTCTCAGTATTCTGAGGCCGGACACCCTGTGCCCTTGAGCGACCAGCTGAAACAGTTGGTCGAGCTCCACAAGGCGGCCGAACAGGCCATGAAGGGCTTCATAGTTCGGCTGTGGCCCAGAGAGGCCCTGCCTGGGAGCTATTTTGGGCTGGTGCGGCGGCTGGTGGAGGCCTGTCCGAGGCTCGAGGTCATCAAGCGCTCCGTCTGCATCAAAGGTGCCCGTCGGGCCCTTGCCCGTGCAAAGGTGCACTGGGGTAAGCTGGACGGTGAGAAGCTTGTGAAGGACGGGCCGCCGCCGGGGAAGGAGCATCGCAAGCCCGAGAACTACTACAAGGATGTTCTTGCAGGTGCCCGCCTTGCGGCGGATGAATGTACCAAGGATGTGATATTTGAATGAACTCGCTCGTGTTTATCCTATGCGCTGAAAACTTGTTCATATGCACTAAGCAATGCTTATTGAATTTAAAATATTACTTTCTGTGCGGCCGTTTATCAAAAAATGAGAGATGACCAGTCGTCGGCTTCTGCCCCCGTGCCACTAGTGCTGGGGTGTTCGGGATAAAACTGAGCGCTCTTTTTCCCATAGTTGGGTCCTTCGAGGGAGGCGCTCAGCACAACGAACCAGGCAATCGGACGTAATGCTTGAACACTCTCACTTAGCCATAGAACTCTATAATTTTAAATTTCGGCGAAGCCCCTAGTTCGGAAGACCGAGTTCGGGGTGCTATCCACGCCTTGGCCGGACAAAGCCATCTCCTCGCTCGAAGCGGCATAAGCCTTTAGGGACTCGAAAAACCTCTCGAACAGCGACCGGTCTCTCGCCACATCATGACAGTCAGTTTTAGCTTTCTCCACTGAGGTGCTTAACCCAGCTGAACCGGGGCACAATCAGAGTGGTTCTCCTAGTGCTACCTTAGCCGATAGAGTGGAACGTAAGGCACCAAAACATAGGAGCCGGGCAAACCCAACTATTGACCCAAATCATGATTCGGAGCCGATGCATATAGTGCTATAAGTTCGGGGTGCCGCACTTGTGAAAGTGTACGGACTTCTCACACCATTATGAGGGGTACTGAAGCCCCTGGCGTGTTTGCCGTACCATGGTGTACGGGTGCAATCATGTCATTTTAATAAACATAAATGTGAAAAGAAGATAATGCAAAAAATAGACAAGAAGCTAAGCATTGTTTATAGAGAGGCTATTTATCAAAGCCGAACGATACAAATAGTGCGGTAAGCAAAAGATATTGGGCGTAGTTATGTACGCGAGGTACTGGTTTCGCTACGTCGCTAAAGCTGGGGTTGGGGCCGCATTGCTACGCTTGCTCAGAGTGTCCCAGGCGGTCCTGCTGTAGGTTACTTCGGGTGCGCTTGGCAGTGTCTGGCTTTTTAATGGCCGGACTGGAGAATTGCTTGAGAAGGCTACTTTGTACCTCCGCTGCGAGAGCCGCCGTATGCTCCTCCGTACGGAGGGAGCGTTCGGTGTTTCCGTTGACCGTAATTACTCCTCGAGGGCCTGGCATCTTGAGCTTGAGATATGCGTAGTGCGGCACCGCATTGAGCTTTGCGAATGCGGTTCGTCCGAGCTGGGCATGATAGCCACTGCGAAACGGGACTATATCAAAGATTAACTCTTCGCTTCGGAAATTGTCCGGGGATCCGAAGACCACGTCAAGTGTTACTGAGCCTGTACAGTTGGCTTCTACACCTGGTATAACGCCTTTAAAGGTCGTTCTTGTGGGCTTAATCCTTGAGGGATCTATGCCCATTTTCCGCACTGTATCCTGATAAAGCAGGTTCAGGTTACTGCCGCCGTCCATGAGGACTCTTGTGAGATGAAATCCGTCGATGATTGGGTCGAGAACCAATGCGGCGAAGCCGCCATGACGGATGCTAGTGGGATGGTCCCTTTGATCAAAAGTGATCGGGCAGGAGGACCATGGGTTGAACTTTGGGGCGACTGGCTCCATCGCGTATACGTCCCGTAGCGCACGCTTCCGCTCCCGCTTGGGAATGTGGGTTGGGTATATCATGTTCATCGTCCGCACTTGTGGGGGAAAGCCCTTTTGTCCATTGTTGTTCGGCGGCTTGGGCTCCTCGTCGTCGCTGTGCAGCCCCTTGTCTCTGTTTTCGGCCCTTAACTTGCCTGCCTGCTTGAACACCCAACAATCCCTGTTAGTGTGATTGGCTGGCCTTTCGGGGGTGCCATGTATCTGGCACAAGCGATCGAGTATTGTCCAAACTGGACGGGCCCTGAGTATTCTTTTTGAATGGCTTTTTCCGCTGACCGGATTTATAGCCTTTGAATCCGGCATTGACTGTCGTGTCTTCATTGCTGTCGCTGTTAACACGGCGCTTTTGCTTATTCCGACGTGTCCTGCCACTTTTGTCCTTGGTATCCGAATTACCAGGGTTCTTTGATAAGTTGTTGCTGCGAGCTAGCCAGCTGTCTTCTCCCGCGCAAAAGCGGGTCATGAGTGTCTGAGGGCTGCCATGGATTTCGGCTTTTCCTGTCCCAGGTGCCGGGCGAGCCACTCGTCGCGGATGTTATGCTTGAAGGCTGCTAGGGCCTCTGCGTCCGGACAGTTGACTATCTGGTTTTTCTTTGTTAGGAACCGTGTCCAGAATTGTCTGGCCGATTCCTCTGGCTGCTGAATTATGTGGCTTAAGTCGTCGGCATCCGGCGGTTGCACGTAAGTGCCCTGGAATTTGTCGAGGAATGCAGCTTCCAGGTCCTCCCAAGAACCGATTGAGTCTGCTGGCAAGCTGTTAAGCCAATGCCGGGCCGGTCCTTTAAGTTTGTGCAGGAGGTATTTGATGGCGTGTAGATCATCGCTGCGTGCCATGTGGATGTGAAGGAGATAATACTCGATCCATACCGCCGGATCTGTTGTGCCATCGTATGATTCGATGTTTACGGGTTTGAAACCCTCTGGGATTTTATGATCCATTACTTCATTCGTGAAGCATAGCGGGTGTGCGGCGCCTCTGTACTGGGCTATATCACGACGCAGCTCGGAAGAGCTATGTCTGTTGTGTTCGGCCCGGCCGGATTTGTTGTATCCCGAGTGAAGATCATTGTCACATGCCGTAGGGCACCTGCGCGATCCGTAGATCGATCTTGTTTGTCTTGCCTTATCCTCCAGTATGTCTCGCAGGTCGGGCGCATTTTCCTGTGCCTTAGTTGAGCGGCGTCGGGGCATGGCTTGGGTGGAGGGCCGAGAGGCCCCTCTGTCGCGGCCACGAGGTGGCCGGTCTGCCATGTCATGCGCTGGTGATGTAGGTGCTTCCTCCTCTGATCGGGGTAGCGGCCTGCGCTTCGGGTAACTCTTGGAGGGGCGTTCGAGTTCATACTCTTCGGCCGCAAGGACTTCAGTCCATCTGTCAGCTAGCAAATCTTGGGCAGCTCTAAGCTGTTGCTGCTTTTTCTTGAGGCTGCTTGCCGTGGCTAAAAGCCTGCGTTTAAAACGCTCTTGTTCGGCGGAGTCTGATGGTATGACGAATTCGTCATCATCGAGGCTTGCCTCGTCTTCGGAGGGAGGCGTATAGTTATCATCCTCGACCTCTCGGTCTGCCGCTCTCTCATGAGGGCTGGCTTCTCCATCTTCCTGTGCCGAATCTTGCTGAGGTGGGTGTTCTTCGGTGCTATCCAGGGTAGTATTATCTCCCGTGCCGGAATCACCGTTTTTGCTTTGGCGGGATTTAGAGCGGCGCCGCTGACGCTGGCGCTTTGGCTGTTTCTTGGGGGCGTCATCCCCCACTATTCCATCGCCATCTCCATCTTTTGGAGTATCCACCATATATATGTCATATGACGAGGTGGCCTTCCAGCGCCCTACAGGTGCTGGTTCCTGTTCGTCTCCTACATCGTCGTCCATGCCGTTGATGTCTTCGGAGCTGAAGTCAAGCATGTCGGTTAGATCGTCGACAGTGGCTACAAAGTGGGTGGTGGGTGGGCTTTGAATTTCCTCTTCGTCCGTATCCCACCCTCGCTGACCGTAGTCCGGCGAGGGCTCTCCTGATAAAGAGAGAGACTTAAGAGAATTCAGGATGTCGCCAAAAGGCGAATGCTGAAAGATGCCTGCGGCGGTGAACTCCATTATCGGCGCCCAATCGGATTCGATTGGCAGGGGCACGGGGGGTTCGGAATCCGGGGAGGAGTCCGGATCCTCGGAGTCACGGGTCATGCAGAGTGCGGGGCTAGCGTTCGGCTCGATCGCTTTCGGGATCGCAGCCCCCGAGGTGACGTCCAACCGCTCATCCTCGATTGGCGCAATAGGCTCCGAGTTAGGGGTCGGAACCGATGCGTGTGCGGCCTCCAGGACACTGTCCGGGGGCAGAGCTAGATCATGCCCCTCGAGATAGTGCGGCGCGCTTGGCCGTGGCTCGAGGCCGTCGAAGATCAAGTCTCCGCGGATGTCAGTCGTGTAGTTTAAGCTTCCAAACCTGACTTGATGGCCAGGGGCGTAGCTTTTGATCTGCTCCAGGTGGCCGAGCAAATTGGCCCGCAGAGCGAAGATCTGTCCGGGGAGCAAAGTCTCACCCTGGACCGCATCGTTGTTGATGAGAAAAGGAGCCATCGGGCCTAAAGGCGACGACACAGAGGAACTCTCAATGAAAGCACCAATGTCGGTGTCAAAACCGGCGGATCTCGGGTAGTAGGTCCCGAACTGTGCGTCTAGGCCGGATGGTAACAGGAGGCAGGGAACACGATGTTTTACCCAGGTTCGGGCCCTCTTGATGGAGGTAAAACCCTACGTCCTGCTTGATTAATATTGATGATATGGGTAGTACAAGAGTAGATCTACCACGAGATCAAGGAGGCTAAACCCTAGAAGCTAGCCTATGGTATGATTGTTGTATGTGGAGTTGATGTCCTACGGACTACAACCCTCCAGTTTATATAGACACCGGATAGGGTTAGGGTTACACAGAGTCGGTTACAATGGTAGGAGATCTTGAATATCCACATCGCCAAGCTTGCCTTCCACGCCAAGGAAAGTCCCATCCGGACACGTGACGAAGTCTTCAATCTTGTATCTTCATAGTCCTAGAGTCCGCTAAAGGTATAGTCCGGCTACCTAAACACCCCCTAATCCAGGACTCCCTCACCGGCCTTTTCACCGGAATGGGCCTCTGTTGGGCTGTGCCACGTGTCGACGTATCATATGTTCCTCCTGTCCAATGAATGGATGACATCTGTCCCAATGGTGAGCCAACACGTGTTTCCTCCAGCCAATGACAATTTTAGACGTGGAAAATCCTCATTGGTCCAGGCTGTTAACGGGTTATCGGATCCAAAACCGGACCCGATAGCGTAACGGCGACCCATTACAGTGGATGCCACGTGTCTGTCACCCTTGATGAAAGCACTTCTATGACGTGCGATTTATCGTCATGGAAGTTGACACTTCCGTGATGATAATTTTGGTAATGTCATGGAACACTTCTACGACAGCACATGTATGACTATCTTGATTCTGTCATAAAATTATCATGGATGTACATGCATGACAGAAAACGTGACCTACTGTGACAAACACGTATCATCACGAAGGTGTATTTTTTTTGTAGTGCAACGACGTGAAAAAAGGGATCTTTGGCATGCCTATAGCCTATAAAGGGTGGCCACTATAGTTTATACCCCATGCCTTCTCCTTCCTTCCACACTCACAGAGCTCCAGAGCTCCATCGCCCCTTTCTCCTTGTATTCGTAGCCAACCCCACTCCACCTCCCTCGACCATGGCCGGATCTGGTGCTAATGGGAAGCTTCCTATGTTTCCAACAAGGAGATACTGAAGTTGAAGGAGGCCGGCTACCTGCCGGCCGACGTCGCCCACAGAGCCCCTGAAAAGGGCCAGATCATCCCGACGCCCAGGTCGGGCGAGAGGGTAGTTTTTCTTCCTTATTTCCTTAGAGGACTAGGATTCCCCTTGCACCCCTTTGTGCGGGGGCTAATGTTCTATTACGAGCTGGATTTTCATGATCTAGCCCCCAATTCCCTCCTCCACATTTTGACGTTCATCGTCGTCTATGAAGCACTCCTCCGAGTCAAGCCGCACTTCGGCCTATGGCACAGATACACCACGATGGCCAACTCGAAGGTGGCCGCCGGCGGTGATTTGAAGACGGGTGGCTCAAAGTGCGGCAACAGAGAGCTGGCGCTGGTCGGTTGGAGCAGCGAGGCGACTTGTCCTGGTTGTAGGGCGATGACGGTAGATTGAAGGCAAGGTAGGTAGGCTCAGCAGCGGAGGTCAGCATCCCAACGCGGCAGCGACAGAGGCGAAGACGACAAGGAGAGCGGGCATCGTGGTAGGCAAAGTGGGCCATGGCAACGACAACGACGACTGTTCTGGGCGACTCTTGGCGGATGCAGCGCTCGAGTGGCGACTCAGAAACAACAGGCGATTTATGGTAACAGGGCCGGTTCAAACCAGCAACAGAGACTAGTGGATGCGGCCACTTAGATGGAGGCGACTCACTGCTGGAGATGCAACAGAGGCAGCATGAAGGCGGCCACTTGGAATAGGCGGCTCGTCGCAGTGGTGGCTCAGGAGTGCAACGGCGATGTTGAGCACCCGGTCGTGGGCGGGTTAACACCACGGCAACGGCCAACTTGAGGCGGAGTCCGGCAGCTTAGGAAGCAGGCGGCGGCCCACAGGCAGCAGAAGCGACTTGGCGTGAGGCCAAGGCAACTCAACGATGATGGCTCAACACCAAGGCCAGTGACTCGGGATGGAGTTGCGCGGGGGCGGCTCACCTGCGGCGGGTCACATCTGTGGATGAGGCGGAAGCAGCAGCTTGGCATGGGAGGCGAAGCAAGGCCTATCTTGTAGATGGCAAGGCGAATCCCGAGCGGCGCAGCGCGACTCGGAGGGGTTCCAGTGGCGGGCGGCGCGAAGAAGCCGGCAACGACTCAGAACAGAGACCAAGGCAGAGACTTCAGGCCGCTTTGTCCGAAGTGAGCGGCAGAGCGAGACCGTGTATATATTTTCTGTCAAAAGTTGTCAGATCACGGGTTCCGGCAGACCCTTGAGGTTTGAACACTGGGGTGCGCGCGAAGGTTTTCTCCCTATCGATCCACGCCCTAGCTCTCTAGATCTCGCAGATGAACTCAACGAACTCACGACACAGAAAGACACAAGATTTATACTGGTTCGGGCCACCGTTGCGGTGTAATACCCTACTCAATTGTGGTGGTGGTGGATTGCCTTTTGGGCTGATGATGAACAGTACAAGGGGAAGAACAGCCTCCTAAGGTTGAGGTGTTCTTGTGCTCGGTGAACTAGTGTGGGTGAGATGATCTTGAATCTTCTCGAGTCTCTCTTGTGATTAGGTCGATCTTGATTAGGTCCCCCCTCTCTATGGTGGCTAGTTCTACTTATATAGGCCCTGGTCCTCTCCCCAAATATTGAGCGAGAAGGGAGCCAACAACGGCCAATTCGAAAGGGGACAGCTAGTACAAGTTATCCTGACAAAAGGTGGTCTTCGCCTGCAAAAGGCTCTGGTGATGACGCCGTCTTGGGCTCCATGGTGACCTTCGTCCTGCTGCCCTTCTGGTCTTGGTATCATTGCACCAATATGGAAACCTTTGCTTGATGCCTCGGTACTCCGCGCCTGCGCTTGCCCCCTTAGCACCAAAGAGGAAACAAGAACGCTGCGCGCGCTGGCGACCGCCTGGTCTCGATCGTCATGGCTCACGTCATGAGGGCCTCGCGAGGCTTGCCTTGCCTTGATCTCTCCGCCCCTTGTGAGCCTGCCTGGCGAGGCCGCTCCTGAGGAGGTCTTGCGTCGTCCGCCTTGATGTCTACTACACAACCTTCTTCTTGTAGACGTTGTTGGGCCTGCAAATGCACATGTTTGTAGGACAGTAGCAAATTTCCCTCAAGTGGATGACCTAAGGTTTATCAATCCGTAGGAGGCGTAGGATGAAGATGGTCTCTCTCAAGCAACCCTGCAACCAAATAACAAAGAGTCTCTTGTGTCCCCAACACACCCAATACAATGGTAAATTGTATAGGTGCACTAGTTCGGCGAAGAGATGGTGATACAAGTGCAATATGGATAGTAGATAATAGTTTTTGTAATCTGAAATTATAAAAACAGCAAGGTAGCAAGTTATAAAAGTGAGCGTAAACGGTATTGCAATGTGTTGAAACAAGGCCTAGGGTTCATACTTTCGCTAGTGTAAGTTCCCTCAACAATACTAACATAATTGGATCACATAACTATTCCTCAACATGCAACAAAGAGTCACTCCAAAGTCACTAATAGCGGAGAACGAACGAAGAGATTACGGTAGGGTATGAAACCAACTCAAAGTTATTCTTTCCAATCAATCCGTTGGGCTATTCCTATAAGTGTCACAAACAGCCCTAGAGTTCGTACTAGAATAACACCTTAAGATACAAATCAACCAAAACCCTAATGTCACCTAGATACTCCAATGTCACCTCAAGTATCCGTGGGCATGATTATACGATATGCATCACACAATCTCAATTCATCTATTCAACCAACACAAAGGACCTCAAAGAGTGCCCCAAAGATCTACCGGAGAATCACGACGAAAACATGTGCCAACCCCTATGCATAGGTTCATGAACCCGCAAGTTGGTCACCTTAACATACATCAAGTGGCATGTGGTATCCCATTGTCACCACAGATATCCACGGCAAGACATACATCAAGTGTTCTCAAATCTTTAAAGACTCAAACCGATAAGATTACTTCAAAGGGGAAACTAGATCCATTACAAGAGAGAAGAGGGGGGAAGAAACATCATAGGATCCAAATATAATAGCAAAGCTCGCGATACATCAAGATCGTATCATCTCAAGAACACGAGAGAGAGAGAGATCAAACACATAGCTACTGGTACATACCCTCAGCCCCGAGGGAGAACTACTCCCTCCTCGTCATGGAGAGCACCGGGATGATGAAGATGGCCACCGATGAGGGTTCCCCCCTCCGGCAGGGTGACGGAATAGGGTCCTGATTGACTTTCGGTGGCTACCGAGGCTTCTGGCGGCGGAACTCCCGATCTATCTTGCGTTCTGGAAGTTTTAGGTCACGTAGGTATATATGGGTGCAGGAGGTACGTCAGGGGAGCCACGGGGGCCCCACGAGACAGGGGGGCGCGCCCTAGGGGGGTGGGCGCTCCCCCACCCTCGTGGGCAGCTCCCGTATCTTCTGACGTGGGGTCCAAGTCCATCAGGTGTGTTTCCTTCCAAAAATAACTTCTCCAGTTGATTTCGTTCCGTTTCGACTCCGTCTGATATTCCTTTTCTTCAAAACACTAAAATAGGCATAAAACAGCAAATCTGAGCTGGGCCTCCGGTTAATAGGTTAGTCCCAAAAGTAATATAAAAGTGGATAATAAAGCCCAATATTGCCCAAAACAGTAGATAATATAGCATGGAGCAATCAAAAATTATAGATACATTGGAGACGTATCACGCCTCACGAGGCTTGGCCCCTCGCGAGGGTCTTGAATGCCTTGTCGATGAAGATGGGTCGTACAGACCTGCCAGCCCAGCCACGCCGTGGGCCGCAGGCAGGCAAGTCTGGGTACCCCCATTCCCAGGACGCCGACAGTAGCCCCCGGGCCCAAGGCGCGCTCGGGCTTGGCTTCAAGGCGATCCCAACGGGTCAAGCGCGGAGCGCCGCGGGCCCCCAAAGCCTGCGGCCTCGGCTGACGCGTGGCGGTTGATTGGATGTGGGCGTCTTCGCTTCCCCATGCTGCCTCAGAAACTGCCCGACTTGACAAGTCCCTGCGGCATGCAAGGAAAACCATCATTACCTGTGATCGTGGGGGTGTTGGTTGGCCTTCTTCTACTATAAATGGGGAGGGGGGCAGAGCCCCCGTTGCCCATCTCTTCCCATTCCGCTCGCTCCTTCTTCCTCTACTCCACTGCAAGCGGCAGCTTCAATGGCGCCGATCCATAGGTTTTCTGCTGAGGAGAAGGGAAAGGTTCCTCTCGACGTGCCGGTGCTGCTCCCGCTGAAGAAGAGGTCGATCCACCGCCGTGACACCGCGGAGACGTAGGTGGTGACGAGGCTTTGGTGCGAGCGTCCTCCTCCTGGGTATCCACTGCCCTTGTACACCCAAGCCGAGGTCTCGAGAGAAAGAAGCGACGGGCATCGGCGCGCGCACCGCGGCCAAGGTCGGCGCGCCGCGGCGACGAGTGCTGTCGCTCCTGGAGTCCACGCCGCGGACTCCTCACGCGAGCTCTTGCTGTGGGCGGTGATGCCCCCAAGCTCCTGGATCCGCTTCCCGCGCTTCTTTTCTGACGTGATGCCGCCGAGGGGGTGTCTTGAGCTCTGGTTGCAGCATGCTGACTGCGATGCTCCAGCGACTGGGGCAGAGGTTGAAGCGGTCTCCACCGGCAAGATCTTCATGACCCACGGCTAGGGCGAGGTCGCGCGGGTTTGCCGTGCGAAGGGCGCCCTCGCGATCCACTTCGAGTACGACGGCGCCTCCACACTGCTCTTCAAGGTCTTCGACACGAAGGGTCGCCGCTTGGAGTGCTGCCCTGAAGGAGGGCGCCAGGACGAGGCGCACCCTGCTCGGGACTGCTCCAGCAGCAGCGATTCTTAGGAGTTCAGCGGTTCTCCCGAGCTGTATGAGACTCCGGAGATGAGCGACGACAACTACGTGCCCCCGAGCTCTCGCCGTGCTCGGAGCAAGGCCACAACGTCCGGCCGCTGCCACGCTGATCTGGATGGGGTTGGCGCCGGCCTCCCGCGGCCCACTGTTGATGATGGCGTCGACCGCGGGGGTGTGTAGATAGGATTATCCTAGGTCCGCATCTTTTGTTCCCTGCGAGGAATCAAGAAGTACCCTGTGGGGGCGTGTAAAGGGTTTGCAATGTCTTTGTTGGTGTTATCCCACATAAGGAAGCCTTGTTAGCGCATGTCCTGTTTAGGCTCGGTCTTCCCTTTCCAATCTCGCGACAACTTGCTGATCTACGCCGATAGGTCCCGGTCCCGAGGCAAGCTTCAGCTGTCGCTGGTATGCCAGGTCGCGTGCCGTGGTCAAGGCCAGGAGGTGAGCGGCCCGAGGTCCAGTAAGATCCTCTGAGGCGCGATGCTCAAGGGGTCCCCTTTAGCGCTCAAGCAGCTGTCGTAAGATAAGAAAGGGAGGCGACGTTGCCGCAACAGGGCCGTGGCGAGCGTGTCCTCTAGGCCCCAACGATTAGTCGATCTGAGCTCGTGACTTATCTTGGCGATCCGGGTCGGTTCTTCGCGATGCGCCAGACCTGTGCATGAACATCCGCAGTGTAGCTAGGACAGGCCCATATGAGTCCTCCCCCTTCAATGCTCTCCTTGGTGCTCTACGTCCTCAGGTCCCGGCCCTCGAGCGAGTTCAGCCGCCGCTGGTATGCCAGGTCATGTGCCGTGGTCAAGGCCAGGAGTGAGGGCTGGAGAGACAGTAAGAGCTCCCGAGTCGCGATGCTCAGGAGCCCCCCCTTTAACGTGCAAGCGGATTACTTGGAAGAGGTGGGAGCTCGCAGTGCCGCCTGGTACTATCATCGTGAGATTCCTACAAGCCAGCACAAGGAAGAACACGATCTACCGTTATGGTTGCCAGCCTGCCGCTTGTTGCTCCGCGAGGGTGTGAAGGCACCGAGGGCCTGGTGAGGTGACATGCGCGGGGCGTGCCGCAAGCCAGAGCTCGACCGCTCAGGTTTATCAACGTGGTAGGGACGGACCCATGCACCAGCGCCGTGCCAGCGTGCTGAGGCCCCGTGGGAGGCGACGATTGAGCAGGTAGTAATCATAGGTAGGTCGAACATGAGAGTAGCAGGCTTAAATAATTCATGGGTGATACGTGCCACCGGGTCAGGCCCGAGCGGCTTGGGAATGATGCAGCCTGAGGGGCGCTCCCAACAAGGTAAGCTAAAGGCATAAGGAAAGAGATACATGCCACAGGGACGGACCCACACGGCCTGGGAATGATGTAGCCCGTGGGGCGCTCCCAGCTAAATGAACTTGGAAAATGTCACCTGGTTATGTTGACGAAGGAGAGTTGGGGCAGCTGAAGGTGCACGGCGAAGGGGTTGCTCCTCACGATCCTCCGGAGCTCTGAGCCTCGGGAGGCTCTAGGGGCTCAGGTGGTTCCTTGAGGACCGTCTTCATCTCCATCAGGACGGCGTGGTGCCTGGCTTCCTGATCTGCTAGGATGCGCTGGTAGGCAGACGATACACTTGGCAGGCCAAAGGGCATACCAACGTAGCTGTGCAGTGGGCCCTCGCAGCGTCCTACACGCGAAGGCCAGAAAAGCTCCTGAGAAGCGACCCTATTGAGCCCTAGAACATCGACGCAGATGCGCAGCCCGGCATCCTCGCCTGGATGAAGACATGTGCCTCATGAGCGGCGGTCGTTGCGCATGGCCCTTGGGTCTTGCAGTTCCTGGGTGGTCTTGGTGATGAACTCCTGAACGGTGGGCAATCCTTGCCCTATGCCCTCCTGAGGGTGACGTGCCACGAAGCATGCCTCCAAGTGGTGCCCGAGCGCCTCCCTCATGATGTGGGCAAGGCCTGAGGCCTTCCAGAAGAAAGCCCCCGAGCCCTGCCCGAGAAGGGCGCTGGGCGCGCCTTCCTATGTGATGGAGGGAGACGCCCCTGGAGCGGGCGCTGATCCTGACGAGACCCCGGCCGTGGCGTCACCCTCCTAAGGTCCTACGCATCGCATCTGCTTCTGCTTCTTGGGGATGGCCTCAGGAGGGCCCTCGCCCTTGCTGTCGGGGTTATCAATTGCTGCGGCTTGGAAGGCACGCTCGAGAGAGCACACCACATCTCTTTCTTCACATGGGACCATGATGATCCCGCTGCTTCCCGACATCTTGAGGACATTGTAGCCATGATGGGTCACTGCCATGAACTTGGCCAGGGCTAGATACCCGAGGATGGCTTTGTACGGCAGACGGATGTGCGCGATGTCAAAGTCGATGAGCTCGGTGCGGTAGTTGTTGCGCGTGCCGAAGGTGACAGGGAGGCGGACCTGCCCTATCGGTGTGGTGGAACCGTCGGTCACTCCTGAGAAAGACTTGGTAGGCTGAAGCTGGTCATAAGGCACTTGGAGGCTGTCGAACGTGTCGACGGGCAGGACGCTGAGCCCTGCGCCACCATCCATGAGGGTCTTGGTAACTTGCATGTTGCTGATGACTGGGGAGCAAAGCATCGGGAGGGTGCCAGCGGTAGCTGCGCACTTGGGCTGGTCTGCCGAGTTGAACGTAATGGGGCACTGGGACCATCTGAGCGGGCATGTAGCTTTGAGCTTGGGGAGGACTACATTCACTTCACGAGCAAACTGCTTGAAGATACGCTGCGAGGCTGGGGCCTGGGCTCCGCCCAAGATGCAGGCGATAGCGCGTGGTTCCTGGAAGCCCCCAGCCCCTCGTCCTGATGGTGTTCGTCATTCCTTCTTGGCGGTGGTGGCAACGGTGGGAGCCCAGTGTTGCCTTGAGGATGATCCTCACGAGGCTGATCCCTCCAAGCGCCCTCGCAAGGCTGATCCTGCCAGCGGTCCTCATGAGGCCGATCACGCCACTCTTGGCGCGGGCCACGGTCGTCCCAGCGTCCGCCACCACGTCCTCCTCCTTGGTGGTAGCCCCGGTCGCCGCGCTCGGGGCGTCGACCGAAACGCCCTTCGCGAATGGCTCTGAGCTCTTGACAGTCGCTGGTGTTGTGGGTGTTCAGGTTGTGGAAAGCGCAGAATGGACGACTGCCCTTGGATGACTCTGGTTGGTCTCTGCCACGCTTGGTGTCTGGTACCACTGCGAGCACGGCTGCTCCCTTGCGCTTCACGTGTTGGGTAACGTAGTAATTTCAAAAAAATTCCTACGCACACGCAAGATCATGGTGATGCATAGCAATGAGAGGGGAGAGTGTGATCTACGTACCCTTGTAGATCGACAATGGAAGCGTTAGCACAACGTCGTTGATGTAGTCATACATCTTCACGGCCCGACCGATCAAGCACCGAAACTACGACACCTCCGAGTTCTAGCACACGTTCAGCTCGATGACGATCCCCGGACTCCGATCCAGCAAAGTGTCGGGGAAGAGTTCCGTCAGCACGACGGCGTGGTGACGATCTTGATGTACTACCGTCGTAGGGCTTCGCATAAGCACCGCTACAATATTATCGAGGACTATGGTGGAAGGGGGCACCGCACACGGCTAAGAATATGATCACGTGGATCAACTTGTGTCTCTAGGGGTTCTCCCTGCCTCCGTATATAAAGGATCAAAGGGGGGGTGCGGCCAGCCAGGATAGGGCGCGCCAGGAGGAGTCCTACTCCCTCCAGGAGTAGGATTCCCCCCTTTCCTATTTGGAATAGGATTCGGGAGGGGGGAAAGAGGAGAGAGAGAGAAGGAAGGGGGGCGCCGGCCCCCTCTCCTTGTCCTATTCGGACTAGGGGGAGGGGTACACGGCCCAGCCCTGGCCACCTCTCCTCTCTTCCACTAAGGCCCACTAAGGCCCATATACCTCCCGGGGGGTTCCGGTAACCTCCCGGTACTTCAATAAAATCCCGATTTCACTCGGAACACTTCCGATATCCAAATATAGGCTTCCAATATATCAATCTTTATGTATCGACTATTTCGAGACTCCTCGTCATGTCCGTGATCACATCCGGGACTCCGAACAAACTTCGGTACATCAAAATGCATAAACTCATAATATAGCTGTCATCAAATCCTTAAGCGTGCGGACCCTACGGGTTCGAGAACAATGTAGACATGACCGAGACACGTCTCCGGTCAATAACCAATAGCGGAACCTAGATGCTCATATTGGCTCCTACATATTCTACGAAGATCTTTTATCGGTCAGACCGCATAACAACATACATTGTTCCCTTTGTCATCGGTATGTTACTTGCCCGAGATTCGATCGTCGGTATCTCAATACCTAGTTCAATCTCGTTACCGGCAAGTCTCTTTACTCGTTCCGTAATACATCATCTCACAACTAACTCATTAGTTGCAATGCTTGCAAGGCTTATGTGATGTGCATTACCGAGAGGGCCCAGAGATACCTCTCCGACAATCGGAGTGACAAATCCTAATCTCGAAATACGCCAACCCAACATGTACCTTTGGAGACACCTGTAGAGCACCTTTATAATCACCCAGTTACTTGTGACGTTTGGTAACACACAAAGTGTTCCTCCGGTAAACGGGAGTTGCATAATCTCATAGTCATAGGAACATGTATAAGTCATGAAGAAAGCAATAGCAACATACTAAACGATCGGGTGCTAAGCTAATGGAATGGGTCATGTCAATCAGATCATTCACCTAATGATGTGATCCCATTAATCAAATAACAACTCTTTGATCATGGTTAGGAAACATAACCATCTTTGATTAACGAGCTAGTCCAGTAGAGGCATACTAGTGACACTTTGTTTGTCTATGTATTCACACATGTATTATGTTTCCGGTGAATACAATTCTAGCATGAATAATAAACATTTACCATGATATAAGGAAATAAATAATAACTTTATTATTGCCTCTAGGGCATATTTCCTTCAGTCTCCCACTTGCACTAGAGTCAATAATCTAGATTATACAGTAATGATTCTAACACCCATGGAGCCTTGGTGCTGATCATGTTTTGCTCGTGGAAGAGGCTTAGTCAACGGATCTTCTACATTCAGATCCGTATGTATCTTGCAAATCTCTATGTCTCCCACCTAGACTAGATCCCGGATGGAATTGAAGCGTCTCTTGATGTGCTTGGTTCTCTTGTGAAATCTGGATTCCTTTGCCAAGGCAATTGCACCAGTATTGTCACAAAAGATTTTCATTGGACCCGATGCACTAGGTATGACACCTAGATCGGATATGAACTCCTTCATCCAGACTCCTTCATTTGCTGCTTCCGAAGCAGCTATGTATTCTGCTTCACACGTAGATCCCGCCACGACGCTTTGTTTAGAACTGCACCAACTGACAGCTCCACCGTTTAATGTAAATACGTATCTGGTTTGCGATTTATAATCGTCCGGATCAGTGTCAAAGCTCGGATCGACGTAACCACTTACGATTAGCTCTTTGTCACCTCCATAAACGAGAAACATATCCTTAGTCCTTTTCAGGTATTTCAGGATGTTCTTGACCGCTGTCCAGTGATCCACTCCTGGATTACTTTGGTACCTCCCTGCTAGACTTATAGCAAGGCACACATCAGGTCTGGTACATAGCATTGCATACATGATAGAGCCTATGGCTGAAGCATAGGGAACATCTTTCATTTTCTCTCTATCTTCTGCAGTGGTCGGGCATTGAGTCTGACTCAACTTCACACCTTGTAACACAGGCAAGAACCCTTTCTTTGCTTGATCCATTTTGAACTTCTTCAAAACTTTGTCAAGGTATGTGCTTGTGAAAGTCCAATTAAGTGTCTTGATCTATCTCTATAGATCTTAATGACTAATATATAAGCAACTTCACCGAGGTCTTTCATTGAAAAACTCTTATTCAAGTATCCCTTTATGCTATCCAGAAATTCTATATCATTTCCAATTAGTAATATGTCATCCACATATAACATCAGAAATGCTACAGAGCTCCCACTCACTTTCTTGTAAATGCAGGCTTCTCCAAAAGTCTGTACAAAACCAAATGCTTTGATCACACTATCAAAGCGTTTATTCCAACTCCGAGAGGCTTGCACCAGTCCATAAATGGATCGCTGGAGCTTGCATACTTTGTTAGCTCCCTTTGGATCGACAAAACCTTATGGTTGCATCATATACAACTCTTCTTCCAGAAATCCATTCAGGAATGCAGTTTTGACATCCATTTGCCAAATTTCATAATCATAAAATGCGGCAATTGCTAACATGATTCGGACAGACTTAAGCATTGCTACGGGTGAGAAAGTCTCATCGTAGTCAATCCCTTGAACTTGCCGAAAACCTTTTGCGACAAGTCGAGCTTTGTAGATAGTAATATTACAGTCAGCGTCCGTCTTCTTCTTGAAGATCCATTTATTCTCAATTGCTTGCCGATCATTGGGCAAGTCAACCAAAGTCCATACTTTGTTCTCATACATGGATCCCATCTCAGATTTCATGGCTTCAAGCCATTTTGCGGAATCTGGGCTCACCATCGCTTCTTCATAGTTCGTAGGTTCATCATGATCTAGTAGCATGACTTCCAGAACAGGGTTACCGTACCACTCTGGTGCGGATCTTACTCTGGTTGATCTACGAGGTTCAGTAGTATCTTGTTCTGAAGTTTCATGATCATCATCATTAGCTTCCTCACTAATTGGTGTAGGTGACACAGAAACAGGTTTCTGTGATGTACTACTTTCCAATAAGGGAGTAGGTACAGTTACCTCATCAAGTTCTACTTTCCTCCCACTCACTTCTTTCGAGAGAAACTCCTTCTCCAGAAAGTTTCCGAATTTAGCAACAAAAGTCTTGCCTTCGGATCTGTGATAGAAGGTGTATCCAATAGTTTCCTTTGGATATCCTATGAAGACACATTTTTCCGATTTGGGTTCGAGCTTATCAGGTTGAAGCTTTTTCACATAAGCATCGCAGCCCCAAACTTTCAGAAATGACAACTTTGGTTTCTTGCCAAACCACAGTTCATAAGGCGTCGTCTCAACGGATTTTGATGGTGCCCTATTTAACGTGAATGCGGCCGTCTCTAGAGCGTATCCCCAAAACGATAGCGGTAAATCAGTAAGAGACATCATAGATCGTACCGTATCTAGTAAAGTACGATTACGACGTTCGGACACACCATTACGCTGTGGTGTTCCGGGTGGCGTGAGTTGCGAAACTATTCCACATTGTTTCAAATGTACACCAAACTCGTAACTTAAATATTCTCCTCCACGATCAGATCTTAGGAATTTTATTTTCTTGTTACGATGATTTTCAACTTCACTCTGAAATTCTTTGAACTTTTCAAACATTTCAGACTTGTGTTTCATTAAGTAGATATACCCATATCTGCTTAAGTCATCTGTGAAGGTCAGAAAATAACGATATCCGCCACGAGCGTCAATATTCATCAGACCACATACATCTGTATGTATGATTTCTAACAAATCTGTTGCTCTCTCCATAGTACCGGAGAACGGTGTTTTTGTCATCTTACCCATAAGGCACGGTTCGCAAGTACCAAGTGATTCATAATCAAGTGGTTCCAAAAGCCCATCAGTATGGAGTTTCTTCATGCGCTTTATACCGATATGACCTAAACGACAGTGCCACAAATAAGTTGCACTATCATTATCAACTCAGCATCTTTTGGTTTCAACACTATGAATATGTGTGTCACTACTATCGAGATTCATTAAAAATAGACCACTCTTCAAGGGTGCATGACCATAAGAGATATTACTCATATAAATAGAACAACCATTATTCTCTGATTTAAATGAATAACCGTCTCGCATCAAACAAGATCCATATATAATGTTCATGCTCAACGCTGGCACCAAATAACAGTTATTTAGGTCTAATACTAATCCCGAAGGTAGATGTAGAGGTAGCGCGCCGACCGCGATCACATCGACTTTGGAACCATTTCCCACGCGCATCGTCACCTCGTCCTTAGCCAATCTTCGCTTAATCCGTAGCCCCTGTTTCGAGTTGCAAATGTTAGCAACAGAACCAGTATCAAATACCCAGGTGCTACTGCGAGCATTAGTAAGGTACACATCAATAACATGTATATCACATATACCTTTGTTCACCTTGCCATCCTTCTTATCCGCCAAATACTTGAGGCAGTTCCGCTTCCAGTGACCAGTCTGCTTGCAGTAGAAGCACTCAGTTTCAGGCTTAGGTCCAAGTTTGGGTTTCTTCTCTTGAGCAGCAACTTGCTTGCTGTTCTTTTTGAAATTCCCCTTCTTCTTCCCTTTGCCCTTTTTCTTGAAACTAGTGGTCTTGTTGACCATCAACACTTGATGCTCCTTCTTGATTTCTACCTTCGCAGCTTTCAGCATTGCGAAGAGCTCGGGAATAGTCTTATTCATCCCTTGCATATTATAGTTCATCACGAAGCTCTTGTAGCTTGGTGGCAGTGATTGGAGAATTCTGTCAATGACGCAATCATCTGGAAGATTAACTCCCAATTGAATCAAGTGATTATTATACCCAGACATTTTGAGTATATGCTCACTGACAGAACTGTTCTCCTCCATCTTGCAGCTATAGAATTTATTGGAGACTTCATATCTCTCAATCCGGGCATTTGCTTGAAATATTAACTTCAACTCCTGGAACATCTCATATGCTCCATGACGTTCAAAACAGTGTTGAAGTCCCGATTCTGAGCCGTAAAGCATGGCACACTGAACTATCGAGTAGTCATCAGCTTTGCTCTGCCAAACGTTCATAACATCTGGTGTTGCTCTAGCAGCAGGCCTGGCACCCAGCGGTGCTTCCAGGACGTAATTCTTCTGTGCAGCAATGAGGATAATCCTCAAGTTACGGACCCAGTCCGTGTAATTGCTACCATCATCTTTCAACTTTGCTTTCTCAAGGAACGCATTAAAATTCAACGGAACAACAGCACGGGCCATCTATCTACAATCAAACATGAATAAGCAAGATACTATCACATACTAAGTTCATGATAAATTTAGGTTCAATTAATCATATTACTTAAAGAACTCCCACTTAGATAGACATCCCTCCAATCCTCTAAGTGATTACGTGATCCAAATCAACTAAACCATGTCCGATCATCACGTGAGATGGAGTAGCTTCATTGGTGAACATCACTATGTTGATCATATCTACTATATGATTCACGCTCGACCTTTCGGTCTCCGTGTTCTGAGGCCATATCTATATATGCTTGGCTCGTCAAGTATAACCTGAGTATTCCGTGTGTGCAACTGTTTTGCACCCGTTGTATTTGAACGTAGAGCCTATCACACCCGATCATCACGTGGTGTCTCAGCACGAAGAACTTTCGCAACGGTGCATACTCAGGGAGAACATTTCTTGATAATTAGTGAGAGATCATCTTATAATGCTACCGTCAATCAAAGCAAGATAAGATGCATAAAAGATAATCATCACATGCAATCAATATAAGTGATATGATATGGCCATCATCATCTTGTGCTTGTGATCTCCATCTTCGAAGCACCGTTATGATCACCATCGTCACCGGCTGTAGGATCGAAAGTATGTCTAGAGGGGGGGTGATTAGACTACTTGACCAATTAAAAACTTAACCTTTTCCCAATTTTAGTTCTTAGCAGATTTTAGATATTGTAGGACAAGTCAAGCAATCATCACACAATTCAAGCAAGCATGCAAAGAGTATATTAGCAGTGGAAAGTAAAGCATGCAACTTGCAAGAATGTAAAGGGAAGGTTTTGGAGAATTCAAACGCAATTGGAGACACGGATGTTTTTCCCGTGGTTCGGATAGGTGGTGCTATCCTACATCCACGTTGATGGAGACTTCAACCCACGAAGGGTAACGGTTGCCCGAGTCCACAAGTGCTAGACCGGCAACACCTTCATCTTGAGTATCTTCGGAGTCGGAGTGATAACTTCTCTCGGAGTGGCTGTCGGAGTCGGAGCCGGATACCCATTCACCAACATGAGCTTGATGTCTTCGTTTTGTGTAGCTCCTTGATGATTTTTCCTTCCTTTCCGAATCCTTGCTTCTCCGTGAGTATCTTCGTTCATGACGATCATCTCTACTCCTTCTCTCTCTTGGTGGTGATTCTTTGCTTCTTGTTTTTGGAGAATCTTCTCTTCTCTTGTAGGGAGCCGTACACTCATTGGAATAGTGTCCGGGTCTTCCACAACTGTAGCAGTTTCGCTCTCGACTAGAAGATCTTTTGTCATTGTAGGACCTTGACTTGAAGCTTCTATCTTTGCTTCTACTCTTGTAGAACTTGTTGAAGTTCTTCACCATTAAGCTCAATTCTTCATTGAAGTTTTGTTTCTCACTTGATGATGTAGGGGCTTCACATGAGGCTTTGTAGGCACCACTTGATTTGTTGTGAAGTTCCTCTTTATCCTTAAGTTGACATCTCATGAGCAACAATTCTTCCAATCACCTCCGTTGGCTTGAGATCTTTGTAATTGGGCATCATTTGGATCAATGTGCACACGGTATCATATTTTCCATCCAAGGCTCTTAGAATCTTCTTGATGATGAATCTATCGGTCATCTCTTCACTTCCTAAGCCAGCAATCTCATTTGTGATGAGAGCAAGCCTAGAGTACATTTCAGCGACACCTTCACCATCCTTCATTTTGAACTTGTCAAGTTGACTTTGAAGCACATCCAACTTGGATTCCTTGACGGAGTCGGTACCTTCGTGCATATCAATCAAAGTGTCCCAAATTTCCTTTGCATTCTCAAGACGGCTGATTTTGTTGAATTTTTCGGGGCACAATCCGTTGAAGAGAATATCACAAGCTTGAGCATTGTATTGCAACATCTTCAACTCAACCGCGGTAGCTTCACGGTTTGGTTCTTTCCCATCAAAGAAGTCACCTTGCAAACCAACACACACAGTAGCCCAAACGGCGGGGTTATGTCCAAGAATATGCATTTTCATTTTATGCTTCCAACTAGCAAAATTAGTACCATCAAAGTAAGGACCTCTACGGTGATAATTTCCCTCGCTAGACGCCATACTCTCCTAGGTTGTGAAACCAACGCTATGACCACCAAAAGCTATGGAGATCAAAGCAAATGGAGACCAAAGCTCTGATACCACTTGTAGGATCGAAAGTATGTCTAGAGGGGGGGGGGTGATTAGACTACTTGACCAATTAAAAACTTAACCTTTTCCCGATTTTAGTTCTTGGCAGATTTTAGCTATTGTAGGACAAGTCAAGCAATCATCACACAATTCAAGCAAGCATGCAAAGAGTATATTGGCAGCGGAAAGTAAAGCATGCAACTTGCAAGAATGTAAAGGGAAGGGTTTGGAGAATTCAAACGCAATTGGAGACACGGATGTTTTTCCCATGGTTCGGATAGGTGGTGCTATCCTACATCCACGTTGATGGAGACTTCAACCCACGAAGGGTAACGGTTGCGCGAGTCCACGGAGGGCTCCACCCACGAAGGGTAATGGTTGCGTGAGTCCACGGAGGGCTCCACCCACGAAGGGTCCACGAAGAAGCAACCACCCACGAAGGGTCCACGAAGAAGCAACCTTGTCTATCCCACCATGGCCATCGCCCACGAAGGACTTGCCTCACTAGCGGTAGATCTTCATGAAGTAGGCGATCTCCTTGCCCTTACAAACTCCTTGGTTCAACTCCACAATCTTGTCGGAGGCTCCCAAGTAACACCTAGCCAATCTAGGAGACACCACTCTCCAAGAAGTAACAAATGGTGTGTAGGTAATGAACTCCTTGCTCTTGTGCTTCAAATGATAGTCTCCCCAACACTCAACTCTCTCTCATAGGATTTGGATCTGGTGGAAAGAAGGTTTGAGTGGAAAGCAACTTGGAGAAGGCTAGAGATCAAGATTCATATGGTAGGAATGGAATATCTTGGTCTCAACACATGAGTAGGTGGTTCTCTCTCAGAACATATGAGTTGGAATTGTGTATGTGTTCTGATGGCTCTCTCCACGAATGAAGAGGAGGTGGAGGGGTATATATAGCCTCCACACAAAATCCAACCGTTACACACAGTTTTCCAATCTCGGTGGGACCGAATCAACAAACTCGGTCGGACCGAAAAGGTAAACCTAGTGACCGTTAGAGATTTTCGGTGGGACTGACATGCAACTCGGTAGGACCGATATGGTTAGAGTTTGGGCATAACGTAATCTCGGTGAGACCGATTACACAAACTCGGTGAGACCGAGTTTGGTAATAAGCTAACCAGAGAGTTGGTCAGGCAAACTCGGTGGGACCGATTTGCTCTTTCGGTGAGACCGAAAAGTTACAAAAGGGAAACATAGAGTTTACATTGCAATCTCGGTGGGACCGATTCGCTCTTTCGGTGAGACCGAAAAGTTACGAAAGGGAAACAGAGAGTTTGCACCCTATCGGTAGAACCGAATTGCTAGGGTTTGGCAGTGGCTTATGACAAGTGAAACTCGGTGGCGCCGGATAGAAAGAATCGGTAGGACCGAGTTTGGCTTAGGGTTTAGGTCATATGTGGACATGGGAAAGTAGTTGAGGGTTTTGGAGCATATCACTAAGCACATGAAGCAAGAGGCTCATTAAGAAACACCTCATCCCTCCTTGATAGTATTGGCTTTTCCTAAAGACTCAATGTGATCTTGGATCACTAAAATATAAAATGAAGAGTCTTGAGCTTTTGAGCTTGAGCCAATCCTTTGTCCTTAGCATTTTGAGGGTTCCACTTTCACATCCATGCCATGCCAATCATTGAGCTTTCCTGAAATAGTCATCTTGGAATAGCATTAGCTCAATGAGCTATATGTTGTCATGAATTACCAAAACCACCTAGGGATAGTTGCATTTTCAATCTCCCCCTTTTTGGTAATTGATGACAACATATAGATCAAAGCTTCGACAAATGATAATAAGCATGAAATATATTGTCGCTTTGAGAAGTATGTGATAAGTAAGAGCTCCCCCTAAATTTGTGCATATTTTAAAATTTGCTTTGGACTGCAAATGCACAAGGAGTTAGAGTCATGGGTTACTCTTCCATGTCACATACATCTTGGTGGAGCGCTTAAAATGATAAGAATGAAATACATGCACTCATCACCAAGAAAAGTGAATGATCACATAAGATAGATAAGATAATAGCATTCACCAAGCATTAAGTGTAGCTTATGATCAAACACATGATCATCAATGTCTCACAGATAACGGCATAGTATCTCAAGCACTCAAAAGCAAACAAAGTTCAAAAAACCACCAAATAAAGCAAGAGAGAAAAAAGCAACTCTCTCTCTCTCAGCCTATGATCTATACATTTTTCTCCCCCTTTGGCAACAAGTTACCAAAAAGTTCCTAGAAAATGCATAGTGCTAGATCGACGCTGAGGCTTGATCTTCTGGTGGTGGTGGAGTCCGGAGCACTCCAAGGACGAAGCCTTCTGTAGACGTGGTTGGAGTTGAGGCTGAAGTAGATGCTGGAGCTGGTGGAACTGAGGCTGTAGCTGGTGCAGACGTGGTGGCTCTAGGGTCAGCAACTGGCACTACAGACGACCTCGACCTCGTGGCACTCTGGCAAAGGCATCAGTTGTAGTCTTGCCTCTCCTCTCCTGCATGTCATCCTGGAGCTGCTCCACTGCAGTCTGAATCTCTGTCACTTTGACATCCAAGTCATAGAACTTTTGTTCCATGATCCTCTCTAAGCTTGCCTGGTTCTGAGTTAGGGTGGCTAGTCCTTGCTCAATCCGCAGGGTGGATGCAATCAAGTAACCAAGCTGCTCTTGTTTGGTTTTCAGGAAATATTCAGATGCCTCCTCTTGAGTAGGCATCTTGGCAGCTTTCTCCTTCCTCGCCTTCTCCTTCTTAGCTTGTGCTTGGGCAGATGATGGCTCATTCTCAGTCATGACAACTTGATTATCTTCAAAATCTGGACGGATGGGCAGGTGTTCCTTGTCCAATAAGTATATGCCCATGCCCATCTTAGAGTTGATGAGCTCCTGAATCTGTGGGGCATATCCAGAGCTCCTCTTCTGGTCTGCTGCTGTCCTCTTGATTGTTTCAATCATAAGGCTCATGACTTTGAATTTCTGTGGCACGTCAAAGATATGAAGCAAGTTGATCGCGTGGCCCCTGATCATCTTGTGATCTCCAGACTTGGGCAATACGGTGTGCCTAAGAATCCAGTTGATGGCTGGCAGCCCTGACAGAAGATAGTGTACTGAGCCAAACTTGAACGTATCAAGTGCTTCATTTGAAATCTCCTTGTACATGTTTGACATTGAGTTGTGGTCCATCTTCTTCTTGGCATAAATGTCCAAGTCATCGTCATGCTCTTCTGGGGCATTGATCAGCTGAGCCCATTCAGCAACTGTAGATTTGTACCTCGTACCTTCAGACATCCAAGTTATCCTACCATCTGGATAGAAGTGTGTCGTGGAGTAGAATTGCAAAATAAGTTCCTCGTTCCACTTTGTGAGCTTCTGCCCAACAAAGTCTGCTACTCCACAAGCATTGAAGCTGTCTTGCACTCCAGGATAGTGCTCTTCATTGTCCTTGATGTACTCCCAATCAACCCATCTCATGTCACAAACTATGGGCTTCTTGTCCAACAAAACTGTCTCATAGAAGTCCTGCTGTTCCTTAGTGTGAAACCTGTAATCAACAGCAGTTCTTCTCCTTGAAGCATACGGATCTGCTTCTCTCCACTTCCTCAGCCCTGAGTCTCTTCTGAGCTTCATGTCCTCAGCCACAGGATGAGCATCATTGTGGTCTGGGATCTTGGGCTTGAGCTTTCTCAGAACATGCTCTTCATCATCTTCTTCGGCAGCTTCAGGCACTGGGGCCTTGTTCTTTTCAGTTGCAGGTATGCTCCTCGTATTTCTCTTTGGAGCTGTCTTGACCTTTGATGCAGCCTTGGGTGCTTCCTTGGGCTTAGATGCGGTAGCCCCTGATTTGATAGCATCACCCATTAGCTTGGGTGCCTTAGGTGCTGGTGCAGCAACCTCTTCTTCTTCCTCTTCTTCCATGATGGAAGCCTTTCCAAGCACTCTGCCTACGGTCTTCTTGACCCTTTCCTTCCTTTTCTTTCCTTCAGCAGCAACTGGCTCTATGGTTGCAGGATTTTCAGGAATCTGAGTTGAGGCTCTGGCCTTTGGCATAGGCTGCCTACCTGCTGGCCTTTTTGATTTTCAATCCTGGCTTTGTGCCTTGAGCTGAGCCATGTTCCTTCTTGAGCACTACTCTCTTTGAAGTTGCTTCCTCTTCTGCCACATAGTCCTCATCCTCTGATTCTGAGGTTCTCTTCTTCCTTTGTCTTGTGGCAGCTTTTGGCAGATTGCTAGGGGTGCTCCTGCTGCCTTCATCTGAAGAACTTGAGGGACTAGTGCCCTCACTCATCTGCACTGGCTGTTCTGACATGTTCTGGCTATCACTTTGGTCTGACATGATGAACAAGCTGACTGCTGACCCTGTGAATAGTTTATAGATGAGGTAGAGCGGATGAGCATCACAAAATGCAGAGATTTTTGCAAAAGAATGATTCAAAATCTTAGTTTTAGTTTCCCACTGAAATCATCTCAGATCTACCGATTTTTAAACTCGGTGATACCGAAGCAGTTTTGGAACCTAAACTAGTGAACTCGGTCAAACCGAGTCACAGTTCGGTGGCACCGAGACTGCTAGGGTTTCACAAAGTTCCAAAATCGGTCACACCGATAAGTAATTCTCGGTCAGACCGAGTCTCACTTGTGCAATGGCATAAGCCAAATCGGTGGGACCGAGTTTTTCAACTCGGTGGGTCCGAGATGGTTTCGGCGGAAACCTAACCCTAAAATTTTCGAATTAAACCTAATCTACGAGTTCATTGACTGGATAGAAGTTTAACAAACGTGGCAAGAATCATGATGATCACAATGTGCTAAGAATCGGATTGGGGAATAGCACAAAGATCGATTCCATACCCTAGTTCGGCGGAGACTCGCTACGGCGGCACCGGCGGGGTTGAATTTCCGTTGACGGCGACGGAGACCAGCGACTGGAGGCGGCTGGCGGCGAGGAGGCGATCTGGAGACCAAGTTGGCAGAGCAGGCTATCGCTCGGGCGAAGGGGTTCGGAGAAATTTCCAAATTTTTGCCCGTGACTATATATAGCCCGACCCTGTCGGTGTGACCGAGTGGTACAACTCGGTGGCACCGAGATGCAAAACTGTATATAGTTGTTGCAACTCGGTGTGACCGAATGGTTCAAATCGGTTGCATCGAGATCGAAAACCTAGATCAACTTAATGATCTCGGTAGGACCGAAAGTGGGGTATCGATCAGACCGAGAATCATAAAGAGGTTTTGGAAGTTTAAGTCTATGACGAATCGGGGACTCCGAGCGCTCCTCACACAGAGTGGTTCGAATCTGACTTGATCAAATTTTGTGATGTAGCATGAATAGAGTTTGAGACGAGAAAAGCATAGATAGCTAGAGGAGGTTCTTAGGCATTCTTGTCCATCCACTTGGCAAAAGGAAATAAAACCAAACAATCAAAACAACAAGTGGATGTCCTCGAATGAGTAAAATATGCAACCAGCATGCTCACACAATAAGATGGCAAATGAAATATGTGACAAGGCATGCACAACCAATTCTAGCATCTATCAAGCAATTTGCGATGACAAGGTCATCTATATATGAGTATATTGACTTAGGAGTCAAGTGAGAACACTTGATCATAGTTCATACTCATCGTTTAAGCTCAAGTGGGGTTACCACTTTTACATAAAGCATTGTTGTGTTCACATCTTTAGAGTTGCTTTAGCTCAAGTCTTAGAGTAAAGCTCCCCCTAGATGTGATATCCCCCCTTAGAGGGATGAACTAACCTCGGGTTTTGTCGATGATGAATTCATGTAGATGTTGAAGATGTGGATGCTCAATGTTGATGTAGATCACTTGGAGCTATCCATTTGAGTGAATTGCACTTTCATACCTACATGGGTTAGTCCCACAAGGAACAAACAAGGATATCCATAGACATAGAGTGATGCACACACAAGATGATGTCCATGAAAACTTTTAGGTTACCTTGTCCCTTGTCTTACCAACAAGAGGGTTTGTGACTCCTTGAACTAGTGCAAGATGTGGAAGTTGATTGCACTTGTTCTTGCCAAAATGATAAGAGTGAAGTATGTTGGCGGAGTCACCCTCAAGAACTCTCTAGTTCTTCTTCTTTTGGATCCACACCATCTTGATGGGAATCCTTGGAGTTGTAGTCGTACTTGATGAAGTGGAACTTGAAGTAGTCTTGGGAATCCACTTGACTAAGGTCTTAGGAGCTTCTTCAAATGCATCAATTTCCTCTTGAAGCTTGGCCTTGCCTTTTTGCTTGTAGTCTTGTGGTGGAAGATCATCTTGAGATTGTGTCCCCTTGAAAGAAGTATCATACTTCTCTTGTTGAGGAACAAACTTTGTCTTGGGGTATTGATCTTCTTCCCACTCAACTCCATTGGCATTGAACTTTCGTTCAAAACCAACACCTTGATTCTTCCGGTGCATTCCTTGCTTGCGCACAATTTCCTCGAATTGCTTACTCCCGGCAAGGCTTTTGTACACTCCTTTCTCTATAATTCCCTTCAATAAGCTATTTTCTTGCTCAAGTGTAACTTGGCTAAGAGAATCATTAGTGGAATCAAGAGAACTACTAGAAGCAACAATATTGGATTTAGCATGATCATTGTTACTGCTAGAGGAAGAATCTTTCTTGTTCTTGTTACTAGACTTGACTTGAGGCATGTAAGTGGATAAGAGTAAACGCTTGGCAATGTAAGAAGAACTTTTCTTGCGGAGATCATCATTGATTGCTTTTAAGAACTCATGCTCTTGCTCAAGATTGAGCTTTTCAAAGCGTAATTTCTCATGAGCTCTTAAAAGTTCTCGATGATCTTCGAAGATAGTTTCATGAGCTAACTTAAGAGTGTTTAGTTCTTTAGTTAGAGCCTCAATCTATCCTTATCATTGTCATTCGTTTTATCTTGATTAGCATGATTAATTGACGTTTCATCATAGTATTCATCACTAGAGTTGTCAACAAGCAAATCATCACCTAACAAGTCATCTTCATCACTATTGAAATCAACATACTCGGGGTGTGTTACCTTAGGACCTTTGGCCATGAAGCATCTTCCAATTCCTTCATTTGGTGAGTTAAATATGTCGTAGGAGTTGGTTGACACAAGTGCTAGACCGGCAACACCTTCATCTTGAGTATCTTCGGAGTCGGAGTGATAACTTCTCTCGGAGTGGCTGTCGGAGTCGGAGCCGGATACCCATTCACCAACATGAGCTTGATGTCTTCGTTTTGTGTAGCTCCTTGATGATTTTTCCTTCCTTTCCGAATCCTTGCTTCTCCGTGAGTATCTTCGTTCATGACGATCATCTCTACTCCTTCTCTCTCTTGGTGGTGATTCTTTGCTTCTTGTTTTTGGAGAATCTTCTCTTCTCTTGTAGGGAGCCGTACACTCATTGGAATAGTGTCCGGGTCTTCCACAACTGTAGCAGTTTCGCTCTCGACTAGAAGATCTTTTGTCATTGTAGGACCTTGACTTGAAGCTTCTATCTTTGCTTCTACTCTTGTAGAACTTGTTGAAGTTCTTCACCATTAAGCTCAATTCTTCATTGAAGTTTTGTTTCTCACTTGATGATGTAGGGGCTTCACATGAGGCTTTGTAGGCACCACTTGATTTGTTGTGAAGTTCCTCTTTATCCTTAAGTGACATCTCATGAGCAACAATTCTTCCAATCACCTCCGTTGGCTTGAGATCTTTGTAATTGGGCATCATT